>NC_057801.1:578042277-578084561 GCF_018294505.1 Triticum aestivum | reverse complement strand
GGGGGAGGGGGTAAATAGCTCATGTGCGTCGTTTCTGATGTGAAGTGGAAAGAAGGCGACGTAGTTGACAGACATAGCTCACGTGCACCGTCTTACATGACAATAATAGCCCCAATACGACCAGGTGGTTAAAACACGGGAACAGTCGTCAACGGGGGATGCAGATAAGTTAAAAAGATGGGGTCAAACTGATCAGTGCATCTGGTGGTGGGTCCCACTTGGCAGTGCATCAATTCCCTACTTGACTGAACCCGTGCTTCTCCCCTGCTTGTGGTTGCTGCTCCCTTCTTCATTGTCGTCGGCGGCGGCGGCAGTGGAGCTTTCGTTTTGCCGACGGAGCTTTCGCTCACGGTCGCGGTGGCGTGTGTGGTGAGTGTGTATTCTCCACCCTAGACCTGTTCCCCTCCGTCTTGAGTTAGATCTGACCAAGTGAGGCTCTGTTTTCCACGGGATCCAGATTGTGAAGGTGGGTGGGGTTCGGGAGCGACGGCGGCGTTGGGCTGAATGAGATGGAGCTACGAGAGACAACGTCGACCAGGTAATCACCCTTTCCAACCTATGTGATGTGTGCCTTGTCTGCTTCCGCTACCTCACAGTGCCCGCCATTGATAAACAGGGGCGATGGTGCTCAGACCTTCGAATTCAATGTTGAATTATTTCCGTATAAAGCGAAGCTTGTTGATGGTAGCATGTGAGACATAGAGAGAGATATAATTATGAAATGGGAGGTTGAATTTGCAGAGATTGGTCCACAGGAAATACAAAGCATGGAAGAGAGGGTCGTGAGGAATGTTGTGGAGAAAATTGGGGAGGGCATTTTTTGGGTCCAGAGCAAGAGGTCGCATTGTTATGGTTTGATAATTGGAAGGGTGAGTATGTGAGAATTGAGAATGGTGAAGAGATGGTTGATGAAATCAATCGGAAAGACGGCTTGGCAAGCAAACATGCCACCTTTCATGCAGAGTTCGTTGATCTGAAATCATATTCGAAGGTTGGATATGTTCCCTCAAAGTTGGCTTCTCAGATGGTAGATGATGATTGGGCTTCACAGAGACAGATAACGCCCATGTGTACGGGTGAAGTGATAGTAATAGAGGAGGCTGGCCAAGATGCACAAGAGGGTTGTCATGGTGCTGCAAGGGTTATTTGTGTTGATTGGAATTCCGTAGAATTAGAAGACACTACTGATTTGGTCATTGCACCAATGGCTAACACTAAGATGGCCCAAAAATTTGGATTCTAGTAGATGATCAAGATAAGGAAGAGAGGGGTGAATCGAGTTTGCCTAATGATGGTAACATAGATGATTGTGAAGATGTGGATGGACATCTGATGAAAGATGTTGCAGATGATGTAGATGATGCATATGATGATGAGCTTGTAAGTGTGTATGACAAAGAAAATCCTGTTATTGAAGTAGGAAAGTTGTTCCCAAGCATGAGGGAGTTTAGGATGTGTTTCAAGACTTATGCAGTCAAACATGAGTATGATGCCAAGACTATGTGGACTGATAGAAAGAAATTTTATGTGAGGTGCAGAGGTTTTGATGGAAGCGCCAAGCCTTGGAAGTGGTACATATCTGCTAGAATTCAACCTGATGGCACTAGTAGAAAAAAGGGCTTTTTGTCCCGGTTTGTAAGGGCCTTTTGTCCCGGTTTTGGAACCGGGACTAAAAGGTCGTTACTAATACCCTTGGCCTTTAGTCCCGGTTCTTACACGAATCGGGACAGATGGGCCTCCACGTGGCTGCTGTGGCCAGCCCAGGCAGGGGGGCCTTTGGTCCTGGCTGGTGACACCAACCGGGGACCAATAGGCATCCACGCATCAGCAGCTGGCTGGAGCTGAGGTTTTTTCTTGAAAGGGCTGGTTTAGGGATTTGGGGGGTTAATTTAGGTTTTTATTAGCTAGCTAATAGAGAGAAGTGTCCTCTCTTATATATCTCCGTGCTTGGTTTACCAACGCTATTGCTATGCCTAACGTTAACATGGCTTAGATTGAAGTGAAGGCAACATGTGGTGCATGTTGAAAGTAATACTAATCCTAACTTGATCAAGTTTGGATTGTACTACTTTCGACATGCACCACATGCATGTTGCCTTCACTTTAATCCAATCCATGTTCATTTCACCCGCTCGCATCACATGCATCATCATATATAATAACAAGTCCTACTAATTAATCATTGTTGGTGTCAAAACCGGCGGATCTCGGGTAGGGGGTCCCGAACTGTGCGTCTAGGCGGATGGTAACAGGAGACAAGGGACACGATGTTTTACCCAGGTTCGGGCCCTCTTGATGGAGGTAAAACCCTACGTCCTGCTTGATTGATATTGATATTGTGGATGTTTACAAGAGTGGATCTACCACGAGATCAAGGAGGCTAAACTCTAGAAGCTAGCCTATGGTATGATTGTAATGGTTGTTGTTGTTGTTGTTGTTGTTCTACGGACTAGAGCCATCCGGTTTATATAGACACCGGAGAGGGCTAGGGTTACATAGAGTCGGTTACAATGATAAGAGATCTACGTATCCGTATCGCCAAGCTTGCCTTCCACGCCAAGGAAAGTCCCATCCGGACACGGGACGAAGTCTTCAATCTTGTATCTTCATAGTCTTGGAGTCCGGTCGATGATGATAGTCCGGCTGATGATGGTAGTCCGGCTATCTGGACACCCCCTAATCCAGGACTCCCTCAATCATCATCATACAACTTCTACTCGTTATTAATAACAAGTCATACGATCATCATTCTCATAGTCATCGAACCAACCCTACTTAATTGTTATTAGCACATGATCATCATTATGAGGTATAAATATACTCTCTTTAAGGTAAAATAGCATAAAACAATATAGACCCTGTGGAGATCATCCTGTCTCCAATTCTTGCGCTTCACTTCCTTTTGCTTCCAAGAAGCTCCTTATGACTGTCCATACATTTTTTCCATTCTTTGATTGTCATGTCTCCACTTCTTTTAGAAATCCGGTATGGACAATTGAGATTCGTAGGATGACCTGGTTATATGTTCAAAACATCAAGGCGACCGTGTGTATACATCAGATGAGGCACACAATCATTCGGGATTATCTGTTGAAAAACATAGTAATAACTTCGTAGTTAGCAATGATGTACTAGTTTTAGAAGTATGCAAAAGATGCACGGATGTCGTAATAGTAAAAAATCTTACCAGGGTATCTCCATGGTAGTTACCGTAGTTCAACACGTGCACTAGTGGCACGTATTGACCATAATGTTGAGGAGTTGGATTGTAGATATTGTAATTCTCAAGATCATTACAAAATACGATCAGATGATTTTTCTCCTTATAAGTTAATTCGGAGCCATCGGTGTAGTGGGTTTTGTCTACCATCTTCCGCACATTCTTTGAAGAATGAAAATAGGCTGTCAATGGAAATAAGCTGTCAACTATTTTGAAATAAACAATATATTACTTAATAACTATGCTTGAGAAGCTCACATAGGGGGAAAATTGGAAGCGTATCAACAAGGACCCAAATGTCCATATTGTCTTGCTCGATATTAGGATCACCAAGATCCATGGTGACAAGCATACCCTCATCAAAACCATACATCTTGCAAAGTGCTTCCCAATTTTTGCAACCAAAATGGGTTACACTCTCAAAATTGTACAACTTTACTTCAAAATCCACACCATGATGGTTCCTTAGGTGATTTTTCTTTGTTTCCATACTTTCATGGTCTTCAAAACCCATCCTCTCCAAGACATAGCATCTTGCATAGCATGGGATAAGCTAGTCGAATTGGAAAAGATGAAAAGTACACGTTAAAATAGTTGAAGTCATGCTTAATTACGAAAAAAACTATTGTCGTCATTGTGTACCGTTTCAACATCGAAGGTCTCCTCGAGCTTAATGTTGAAGCGCCGATCTTCATCCAGCTCAAGGAACCTGTCGCACATACCTCGGTCATGTGGCACCAGTCGCACTCCCCTGAGCAGTTTTCGTCGTCCGAGTACGACATTTCCTATGTTCATAATTCAAATATTAAACTTGTACAATTAAATATATATACTAAAAAACTCTCAGCTCATGTGGTGTACATATTCAACCGTCGGTGATGGTAGCTCCTCCTTTCATTCCCGAGTGCATTACACCAAATTGTCTAGCACACAGGAATGAAGGAGAAGCTACCCCCACGACAACAATCGGGATTCTTCGTCCTCTCATATATATATGGTTGGAGACTCTCCCTCACTGATTCCTCTATGACATTGGAGACCGTCGGTGATGGTAGCTCCTCCTTTTGTTCCCGAGTGCATTACACATTGTGTCTAGCACATGGGAACGAAGGAGAAGCTACCCCACGACAACAGTCGGGATTCTTCGTCCTCTCATATAGGTGGAGACTTGACAGACTTAAAGTCAACCCGATGACTCATATTATAGGACTCATATTAACATGGAGATTTGGCTGGTCTCACCTCGAGGTCGGAGGGGGGTCGGTGACGGGGACAACGGCGCGGATGATAGAGGGGGCTCCTAGATTTCTGCATAGTGCTCTCCAATTTTAGCATTGAAAGTAGGAGTACTTTTCCAATTTGAGCATTCAGTAAGCAAAACCAAATCGTAAAATAAAGTAGTATTCAAATTAGCAAGCATTCAATTATAAGCAAAAGTACATCATCTCTTGTGTCCGTACATCATCGAATATTATCACTAGTAATACTCCTCGAATACTATCATACATATAGGATCGCTAATACCGCTAGAACGGTAGCGCCCGGTGGGTATCGTCGCGGGCGATGGACACCCAAAGAGAAGGAACCATCACATGATCATAGCTCCAGTGAGATCCCTGAAGAACCTGCCAGGTATTGTCGAACCTGCCCTCCAACGCAACCATGTAGCGACGGACATGCTCGTCCTCCTCGCTGACACGGTGATATACCACCTTCGCGGTGTCTGGAAGCCTCGACACCATCACTGGCCCACGCGACCGCCACTAAATAAGGATCGGGTCAACAACGGGCTGGCTCCTCACCAACCTACGCCCCCAGGAAGGTAGCACCCCCAAATACCAGCCCGACGGAGCCCAGTCCCGGACATGGCCCCTCTGATCAAGTCGGCCTCCTCTGCCGAGTCAACGACGAGGATGCGTGATAGGCATCGTCGACGCCAATGCGGGATTAATTGCTCGAACTAAAAAAATAAACTAGTTCTATTAATTTTCTTGCTAAAAATAAACTACTTCTATATATAGTAATAAAGTAGTTTTATTAAATCAACTAGCTCAACTACTAAGCACTTACTATAAATAAATAAAGTAGTACTTACTAAAAATAAACTACTTCTATAGTAAAATAAAGTAGTTTTATTAAATCAACTAGTTCAACTACTAAGCAGTTACTATAAATAAAATAAAGTAGTACTTACTAAAAATAAACTAGTTTAAACTAGTTCTATTATTTTTCTAACTAATTATATTAAACACTTTCTCTTCTTATTTTCCTTTTTCCTCTCCTGCTTTTGCTTCTAAATATGAACATATACATAAATGACTTTGATCATACATAATTTTCCTATACATACACAATATAAACATATACATAAATTGACAAAGAAAATTTTATGAACAAAAAAATCATTAAAATTATATGAACAAAATTACAACAGGAAAAAATCATAAAAATTCTATGAACAGGAATTTTTTTTGACATATTCTTTGCATATCTAAATTAAATACACATCTAAATTAACTACACATCTAATTAAATTAGGAAAATTCATATAGCTCACTATGCAAGGGTGCGGCGATGATCGGCAGGGCACGGGGATGGCGACAGTGAGGGGCGCGGCGACGGCGATGGTGAGGGGCGCGGCGACGGCGACGGTAAGGGGCACGGTGCGGCGACGAGGAGGCAGGGGCCAGCGGCGTCGGGGCACGGGGGCGTGGGGCGGCGACGGCGTCTGGGCGGCGTGGGACGGCGTCGGAGGCAGGGCAACGACGGTGATGGAGATGCAGAGGGGCAGCCTGGCGGCGGCGTCGGGGCGGGGAAGAAGAACTGAATGAAATTTTTCACAAGTGTTAGTTATATAGACGACGCATTGGTCCCGGTTCGTGACAGCAACCGGGACGAATGCCCCCGTTAGTCTCGGTTGGTGCCACCAACTGGGACTAAAGGCCTCTTTTCAGTAGCCCAAAGGGCGGGAAGCAGAGGGCTTTGGTCCCGGTTGGTGGCACCAACCGGGACTAAAGGGTGGGCATTGCTTCCGGTTGGTGCCACCAACCGGGACCAAAGGGCAGCATTGGTTCCGGTTGGTGCCACCAACCGGGATTAAAGTCCTTGTGCTGGCGCGGTTCGGTGGGAAGTTTAGTCCCACCTCGCTAGCTAAGGGAGCTCATCGCCTATTTATAATCTGTGTTGCAGCTCAGGTGCCGAGCTCCTCTCTAATATGCAGGCATTACTTGCCTACCCTTGTCACTGCCATGTTGGGCCTATTGGTCCTGCGGGCCTGCATCCTGGCCCATATGCAGATGGGTTTCTAGTCGTATGCAGGCTGTGTGGCCCATTAGGCGGCATTTTTTTTAGTTTTTCCAGTATTTTATTTGTTTTTTGAATTATTTATTTTCTTTTAATTTTTGCTTTATTTTTTTATTCTTTTTGCTTTTAGCTCAGAATAATTATAAACTTTCTGTTACTCCATTAGTTTCCAAATTTGAATAGTTTAAATTTTAATTCTTTGAAATTTGTGTGAATCACTAGTTTTGAATAACTTCACAATAAAAAAATATTTTGAGTGATTCTTTTTCCTGCTATTTAATATTTACTGTGTTTTATCATTATATTCAAAAACAAATTTTGTTATTTTAGTTTCTATCAAAAAAATTCTTTTTGCTACTAAAGTTTCTAACAAAAAATTCTTTATGATAATTCTTTCTGCTTTTCATGTTTTGAACAGAAAATACTTTGATAATTTTAGTTGCATAAATTTTATATAATTTTAGTTTAAAAAATACTAGAGGTTTATAAAAGCTTTTTAGTTGATTCCTTTTGCCATTAGAGTTTTATAAAAGTTTTTTAGTTGATTTTCTTTTTGCTATTAAAGAACATCATAGTTTTGTTTTAGTTGGCATGGTATCATCCACATAGCATGTGCAAGAAAGTTTAGAGGGTTACGGCAAAAACTGGATGCACTTCTTGTATAAAATGGACAATCTCTTTGGAAGTATCAGGATTTCATACGGAAACTTGTCTGTTACAACAGGCATTTCAAATGAACTAGGAAAAGGTTGAAAGTTGGCATGGTATCATCATAATAGTTGTGGAGAAAGTCTTCACTTTTTTTTTGCTTGTGTCCTTTCCTTATTGCGCCGTAACCATGGATATTCTTCATCATTTATCAGGATGCTTGGGTCAGCCTTGACTTTCAAGGGAGGAATTTCATGAAACTTTTCATAATCTTCGGACATGTCTGCTTGCCCTCCACTCCCAAGATGTCCCTTTTTCCTGATAGAACTATGTGGCGCTTTGGCTCATCGTATGATGTATTCGCTTCCTTATCTTTTCTTTTTCTCGGTTTGGTAGACATGTCCTTCACATAGATAACATGTGCCACATCATTGGCTAGGACAAACGCTTCATTAGTGTACCCAAGATTGTTCAGATCCACTATTGTCATTCCGTACTGTGGGTCTACCTGTACCCCGCCTCCTGACAGATTGACCCGTTTGCACTTAAACAAAGGGATTTTAAAATCATGTCTGTAGTCAAGTTCCCATATGTCCACTATGTAACCATAATATGTGTCCTTTCCCCTCTCGGTTGCTGCATCAAAGCGGACACCGCTGTTTTGGTTGGTGATCTTTTGATCTTGGGTGATCGTGAAAAATGTATTCCCATTTATCTCGTATCCTTTATAAGTCAATACAGTCAAAGATGGTTCCCTGGACAATGAGTATGGCTCATCACAAACAGTGTTGTCACCTCTGAGATGTGTTTCCAACTAACTGCTAAAAGTCCTGATGTGTTCACATGTAGTCCAGTCGTCGCACTGCTCCGGGTGCTTGGGGCGCAGACTGTTCTTGTGTTCATTGACATACGGGGTCACCAAGGTAGAGTTCTGTAGAACTGTGTAGTGTGCTTGAGACCAAGAATATCCGTCCCTACATATTATTGAGTCCCTTCCAAGCATGCCTTTTCCAGTTAGTCTCCCCTCATACCGCAATTCAGGGAGACCTATCTTCTTAAGGTCAGGAATGAAGTCAACACAAAACCCAATGACATCCTCTGTTTAATGTCCCATGGAGATGCTTCCTTCTGGCTTAGCGTAGTTACAAACATATTTCTTTAGGACTCCCATGAACCTCTCAAAGGGGTACATATTGTGTAGAAATACGGGGCCCAGAATGACAATCTCGTCAACTAGATGAACTAGGACGTGCGTCATGATATTGAAGAAGGATGGTGGGAACACCAACTCGAAACTGACAAGACATTGCACCACGTCACTCCTTAGCCTCGGTATGATTTCTGGATCGATCACCTTCTGAGAGATTGCATTGAGGAATGCACATAGCTTCACAATGGCTAATCGGACGTTCTCTAGTAGAAGCCCCCTCAATGCAACCGGAAGCAGTTGCGTCATAATCACGTGGCAGTCATGAGACTTTAGGTTCTGGAACTTTTTCTCTGCCATATTTTGTATTCCCTTTATATTCGACCAGAAGCCAGTCGGGACCTTCATACTAAGCAGGCATTCAAAGAAGATTTCCTTCTCTTCTTTGGTAAGAGCGTAGCTGGCAGGACCTTCATACTGCTTAGGAGGCATGCCGTCTTTTTCGTGCAATTGTTGCAGGTCCTCCCGTGCCTCAGTTGTATCTTTTGTTTTCCCATACACGCCCAAGAAGCCTAGCAGGTTCACGCAAAGGTTCTTCGTCACGTGCATCACGTCGATCGAAGAGCGGACCTCTAGGTCTTTCCAGTAGGGTAGGTCCCAAAAAATAGATTTCTTCTTCCACATGGGTGCGTGTCCCCCAGCGTCACTCGGAACAGCTAGTCCGCCGGGACCCTTTCCAAAGATTACGTGTAAATCATTGACCATAGCAAGTACGTGATCACCGGTATGCATGGCGGGCTTCTTCCGATGATCTGCCTCACCTTTGAAATGCTTGCCTTTCTTTCGACATTGATGGTTGCTCGGAAGAAATCGACGATGGCCCGGGTACACATTCTTCTTGCATTTGTCCAGATATATACTTTGGGTGTCAGCTAAATAGTGCGTGCATGCGTGGTATCCCTTGCTTGTCTGTCCTGAAAGGTTACTGAGAGCGGGCCAATCGTTGATGGTTACAAACAGTAAAGTGTGCAGGTTAAATTCCTCCTGTCTGTGCTCATCCCACGCACGTACACCATTTCCATTCCACAGCTGTAAAAGTTCTTCAACTAATGCCCTTAGGTACACATCAATGTCGTTGCCGGGTTGCTTAGGGCCTTGGATGAGAACTGGCATCATAATGAACTTCCGCTTCATGCACATCCAAGGAGGAAGGTTATACATACATAGAGTCACGGGCCAGGTGCTGCGATTGCTGCTCTGCTCCCCGAAAGGATTAATGCCATTCATGCTTAAACCAAACCATACGTTCCTTGGGTCACGTGCAAACTCAGCCCAGTACTCTCTCTCTCTCGATTTTTCTCCACTGCGACCCATCAGCGGGTGCTCTCAACTTCCCGTCTTTCTTATGGTCTTTACTGTGCCATCGCATCAACTTGGCATGCTCTTTGTTTCTGAATAGTTGCTACATCTTGAGCTTGCGTTGGTTTTCCTTGAAGAGGCAAGGGTGATGCAACAATAGTAGCGTAAGTATTTCCCTCAGTTTTTGAGAACCAAGGTATCAATCCAGTAGGAGGCTCCTCAAAAGTCCCACACACCTACACAAACAAACAAAGAACTCGCAACCAACGCAATAAAGGGGTTGTCAATCCCTTCACGGCCACTTACAAAAGTGAGATCTGATAGAGATAGTATGATAAGATAAATATATTTTTGGTATTTTATATTATAGATGCGAAAAGTAAAGATGCAAATAAAAGTAGATTGAAAGCAAATATGATAAAAGATAGACCCGAGGGCCATAGGTTTCACTAGAGGCTTCTCTCAAGATAGCATAAATATTACGGTGGGTGAACAAATTACTGTCGAGCAATTGATAGAAAAGCGAATAATTATGAGATTATCTAGGCATGATCATGTATATAGGCATCACGTCCGTGACAAGTAGACTGACTCCTTCCTGCATCTACTACTATTACTCCACATATCGACCGACTCCTGCCTGCATCTAGAGTATTAAGTTCATAAAGAACAGAGTAACACATTAAGAAAGATGACATGATGTAGAGGGATAAACTCATGCAATATGATATAAACCCCATCGTTTTATCCTCGATGGCAACAATACAATACGTGCCTTGCAACCCTTTCTATCACTGGGTAAGGACACCGCAAGACTGAACCCAAAGCTAAGCACTTCTCCCATGGCAAGAAAGATCAATCTAGTAGGCCAAACCAAACTGATAATTCGAAGAGACTTGCAAAGATAACTCAATCATACATAAAAGAATTCAGAGGAGATTCAAATATTTCTCATAGATAAACTCGATCATAAACTCACAATTCATCGGATCTCGACAAACACACCGTAAAAAGAGTTTACATCGAATAGATCTGCACAAGAGATGGGGAGAACACTGTATTGAGATTCGAAAAGAGAGAAGAAGCCATCTAGCTAATAACTATGGACCCGAAGGTCTGTGCTAAACTACTCACAACTCATCGGAGGGGCTATGGTATTGATGTAGAAGCCCTCCATGGTCGATTCCCCCTCCGGCGGAGCGCCGGCGAAGGCTCCAAGATGGGATCTCGCGGATACAGAAGGTTACGGTGGTGGAAATTGTGTTTCGGTGGCTCCCTGGATGTTTTCGGGGCGTAGGCTTATATAGGAGGAAGAAGTACGTCGGTGGCCGCCTGAGGGGCCCACGAGATAGGGGGGGCACGCCCAGAGGGGGTGGGTGCACCCTCCTGTCTCGTGGCCGCCTCGGCTGCTTCTTGACTTGCACTCCAAGTCCTCTAGATCACGTTCATTCCAAAAATCATGCTCCCGAAGGTTTCATTCCGTTTGGACTCCATTTGATATTCCTTTTCTTCGAAATACTGAAATAGGCAAAAAAACAACAATACGGGCTGGGCCTCCGGTTAGTAGGTTAGTCCCAAAAATGATATAAATGTGTAAAATAAAGCCCATAAACATCCAAAAGGGGTAATATAATAGCATGGAACAATCAAAAATTATAGATACGTTGGAGACGTATCAAGCATCCCCAAGCTTAATTCTTGCTCATCCTCGAGTAGGTAAATGATAAAAACAGAACTTTTGATGTGGAATGCTACCTAGCATAATTCTCAATGTAATTTTCTTTATTGTGGCATGAATGTTCAGATCCAACTGATTCAAGATAAAAGCTTATAAAACATAAAAATAATAATGCTTCAAAGCATACTAACAAATAATCATGTCCTATCGAAATAGCATAGCCAAAGAAAGCTTATCCCTACAAAATCATATAGTTAGGCCATGCTTCATTTTCATTACACAAAATACTCCCATCATGCACAACCCCGATGACAAGCCAAGCAATAGTTTCATACTTTTTAACGCGCTTCAGGTTTTTTCAACTCTTACGCAATACATGAGCGTAAGCCATGGACATAGCACTAAGGTGGTAAAAGATGGTGGTTGTGAGGACAAAAAGAGGGAGAAGATAGTATCACATCAACTAGGCGTATCAATGGGCTATGAAGATGCCCATCAATAGATATCAATGTGAGTGAATAGGGATTGCCATGCAACGGATGCATTAGAGCTATAAATATATGAAAGCTCAACAAAAAGAACTAAGTGGGTGTGCATCCAACTCGCTTGCTCACAAAGACCTAGGGCATTTTGAGGAAGCCCATCATTGGAATATACAATCCAAGTTCTATAATGAAAAATTCCCACTTAGTAAATGGAAGTGACAACATAGGAGACTCTCTATCATGAAGATCATGGTGCTACTTTGAAGCACAAGTTTGGAAAAAGAGATAGTAGCATTGTCCCTTCTCTCTTTTTCTCTCATTTTCTTTTTTTCTTTTTTTTTATTTTCCTTTTTTTCTTTGGCCTTTCTTTTTCTTCTTTTTGGCCTTTCTCTCTTTTTTCCTTTATCCCTTTTTTTATTTTTGTAAAGTCCGAAGTCTCATCCCGACTTGTGGGGGAATCATAGTCTTCATCATCCTTTCCTCATCGAGACAATGCTCTAATAATGAAGATCATCACACTTTTATGGATTTACAACTCAAGAATTACAACTCAAAGCTAGAACAAAATATGACTCTATATGAATGCCTCCGGCGGTGTACCAGGATATGCAATGAATCAAGATCAACATGTATGAAAATTATGAAGGTGGCCTTGCCACAAATACGATGTCAACTACATGATCATGCAAAGAGCAATATGACAATGATGAAACGTGTCATAATAAACGGAACGGTGGAAAGTTGCATGGCAATATATCTCGGAATGGCTATGGAAATGCCATAATAGGTAGGTATGGTGGCTGTTTTCAGGAAGGTAAATAATGGGTTCAATACCGGCGAAAGTTGCGTGGTAATAATAGAGGCTAGCAAAGTGGAAGGATGAGTGTGTGTATATCCATGGACTCACATTAGTCATAAAGAACTCATATACTTATTGCAAAAGTCTACTTAGCCCTCGAAGCAAAGTACTACTACGCATGCCCCAAGAGGGATAGATTGGTAGAAAAAGACCATCGCTCGTCCCCGACTGCCACTCATAAGGAAGACAATCAAAAGAGCACCTCATGCAATAAATTTGTCACACAACTTTTACCATACGTGCATGCTACGGGACTTGCCAACTTCAACAAAAGTATTTCTCAATTTCATAATTATCCACTAGCATGAGCCTAACATTACTACCTTTATATCTCATAAGAATTATCAAGCAACAAATTGATCATAGCATCCAATTCACTTCCTATGATAGTTTTTATTATACCCAACTTGGATGCTCATCATTCTAGGACCAAATTTGTAACCATAGAAAATACCATGCTGTTCTAAAAGACTCTCAAAATAATATAAGTGAAGCATTAGAGACTAGCAATTTCTTCAAAATTATTCCACCGCCATGCTCTAAAAGATATAAGTGAAGCACTAGAGCAAAAACTATCAAGCTCAAAAGATATAAGTGAAGCACATAGAGTATTCTAGCAAATTCTAATCAAGTGGGCTTCTCCCAAAAGGTGTGTACAGCAAGGATGATTGCGGTAAACTAAAAAAGCAAAGACTAATATAATACACGACGCTCCAAGCAAAACACATATTATGTGGCGAATAAAAATATAGCTCCAAGTAAAGTTACCAATGAACGAAGATGAAAGAGGGGATGCCTTCCCGGGGCATCCCCAAGCTTAGGCTTTTGGATATCCTTGAATATCTTGGGGTGCCATGGGCATCCCCAAGCTTAGACTCTTGCCACTCCTTGTTCCATAGTCCATAAAAGCTTTACCCAAAACTTGAAAACTTCACAACACAAAACTCAACAGGAAATCTTATAAGCTCCGTTAGTGAAAGAAAACAAAACCACCACATAAGGTACTGTAATTAAATCATTCTTTATTTATTTTGGTGTTAAAACTAATGTATTCCAAGTTCTGTATGGTTCATACCCTTACATACTAGCCATAGATGCATCAAAATAAGCAAACAACACATGAAAAACAGAATCTATCAAAAACAGAACAGTCTGTAGCAATCTGTAACTAACGCAAACTTCTGGAACTCTAAAAATCCTACCAAATTATGACGCACTGTACAATTTTTTTATTGATCATAAGCAAAAAGAATCAATGCAAAAGCATGTTTCTGTGATTCATTGAATTTTTTCTCGTGAGTGCAAAGTTTCTGTTTTTCAGCAGAATCAAATCAACTATCATCATAGGTTATCCTTTAGGTTCTACTTGGCCCAAACACCAATTAAAAGATAAAAACACATATAAACATAAAGTAGATGCAAAATTTATTAAATAACATCAAGGACAAATATTTGGTTGTCTCCCAACAAACGCTTTTCTTTAAAGCCTTTTTAGCTAGGCATTGAGATTTCAATGATGCTCACATGAAAGACAAGAATTGAAGCACAAAGAGAGCATCATAAAACATGTGACAAACACACTTAAGTCTAACATACTTCCTAGGCATAGGCATCTTGTAAGCAAACAAATTATCAAGGCAAGCAAAAACTAGCATATGCAAGGAAGAACAAAGAGATGATAGCAATCTCAACATGAAGAGAGGTAATTTAGTAACATGAAAATTTCTACAACCATATTTTCCTCTCCCATAATAATTACATGTAGGATCATAAGCAAGTTCAACAAAATAGCTATCACATAAGATATTCTCAACATGATCCACATGCATGCAAAGTTGACACTCTTCCAAGATAGTGGGGTTAACATTAACTAAAGTCATGACCTTTCCGAACCCACTTTTATCAAAAATATCATAAGATTGAACATAATCCAAATATGTGGGATCTAAAGTTGACACTCTTTCAAACCCACTTTCAACATTATTGCAAACACTATTATCAATCTCATATTCATCATGGGGCTTAAATAAATTTTCAAGGTTATAAGAAGAATCACCCCAATCATGATCATTGAAACAAGTAGTAGACATAGCAAAATTAGCATCCCCAAGCTTAGGGTTTTGCATATTATTAGAAAAACTGAGATCAAGATAACTTATAGGAAAATCATTGTAATCATGCTTTTTATTCAAGGAGTTATCGTGAATCTCTTCATAAATTTCTTCATCATAATTTTCAGATTCACAAATTTTGAGCAAAGCTTCATAAAGATAATCTAGTGCACAAAACTCACTAGCAATTGGTTCATAATAATTGGATCTCTTAAAAAGATTAGCAAGCGGATGAGGATCCATAGATCTTAGGTTCTCTGTTTAGCAATAAATAAACAACTATTCCAACCAAACGAGCAAACAAGCCAAGTAAGACATCAAAGCAAAAAGACGAACAGAAGAAGGGCGAATAAAACGGCAAGGGTGAAGTGGGGGAGAGGAAAACGAGAGGCAAATGTCAAATAATGTAAATGCGAGGGAGATGAGTTTGTGATGGGTACTTGGTATGTCTTGACTTGAGCGAAGACCTCCCCGACAACGGCGCCAAAAATCCTTCTTGCTACGTCTTGAGCTTGCGTTGGTTTTCCTTGAAGAGGATAGGGTGATGTAGCAATAATAGCGTAAGTATTTCCCTCAGTTTTTGAGAACCAAGGTATCAATCCAGTAGGAGGCTCCTCAAAAGTCCCACGCACCTACACAAACAAACAAAGAACTCGCAACCAACACAATAAAGGGGTTTTCAATCCCTTCACGGCCACTTACGAAAGTCAGATCTGATAAAGATAGTATGATAAGATAAATATATTTTCAATATTTTATATTATAGATGCAAAAAGTAAAGATGCAAATAAAAGTAGATTGAAAGCAAATATGATAAAATATAGACCCGGGGGCCATAGGTTTCACTAGAGGCTTCTCTCAAGATAGCATAAATATTATGGTGGGTGAACAAATTAGTGTCAAGCAATTGATAGAAAAGCGAATAATTATGAGATTATCTAGGCATGATCATGTATATAGGCATCATGTCCGTGACAAGTAGACCGACTCCTGCCTGCATCTACTACTATTACTCCACATATTGACTAACTCCTGCCTGCAGCTAGAGTATTAAGTTCATAAAGAACAGAGTAACGCATTAAGCAAGATGACATGATGTAGAGGGATAAACTCATGCAATATGATATAAACCCCATCTTTTTATCCTCGATGGCAACAATACAATACGTGCCTTGCAACCCTTTCTGTCACTGGGTAAGGACACCGCAAGATTGAACCCAAAGCTAAGCACTTCTCCCGTGGCAATAATTCGAACAGACTTGCAAAGATAACTCAATCATACATAAAAGAATTCAGAGGAGATTCAAATATTTCCCATAGATAAACTTGATCATAAACCCACAATTCATCGGATCTCGACAAACACACCACAAAAAGAGTTTACATTGAATAGATCTCCACAAGAGAGGGGGAGAACATTGTATTGAGATCCGAAAAGAGAGAAGCAGCCATCTAGCTAATAACTATGGACCCGAAGGTCTGTGGTAAACTACTCACAACTCATCGGAGGGGCTATGGTATTGATGTAGAAGCCCTCCATGGTTGATTCCCCCTTGGGCAGAGCATCGGCGAAGGCTCCAAGATGGGATCTCGCAGATACAGAAGGTTACGACGGTGGAAATTGTATTTCGGTGGCTCCCTGGATGTTTTTGGGGTACGCAGGCTTATATAGGAGGAAGAAGTACGTCGGTGGCCGCCCGAGGGGACCACGAGATAGGGGGCGCGCCCAAAGGGGGTGGGCGCGCCCTCCTGTCTCGTGGCTGCCTCGGCTGCTTCTTGACTTGCACTCCAAGTCCTCTGGATCACGTTCGTTCCAAAAATCACGCTCCCGAAGGTTTCATTCCGTTTGGACTCCGTTTGATATTCCTTTTCTTTGAAATACTGAAATAGGAAAAAAAACAGCAATACGGGCTGGGCCTCCGGTTAGTAGGTTAGTCCCAAAAATGATATAAATGTGTAAAATAAAGCCCACAAACATCCAAAAGGGGTAATATAATAGCATGGAACAATCAAAAATTATAGATACGTTGGAGACGTATCAACAGTCGTTTCAACTATGGTATTATAGGAGCATACCACATCACCTTCGCAGGAACTCTCTTCCTGCGGTGCTCGCCGTCAACATCACCAGGGTCATCTCGTCTGGTCTTATATCGCAATGCACCGCATACCGGGCATGCGTTCAAATCCTTGTACGCACTGCGGTAGAGGCTGCAGTCATTAGGGCATGCATGTATCTTCTACACCTCCAATCCTAGAGGGCACATGACCTTCTTTGCTGCGTACGTACTGTCAGGCAATTTGTTATCCTTTGGAAGCTTCTTCTTCAATATTTTCATTAGCTTCTCAAATCCTTTGTCAGGCACAACATTCTCTGCCTTCCACTGCAGTAATTCCAGTACGGTACCCAGCTTTGTGTTGCCATCTTCGCAATTGGGGTACAACCCTTTTTTGTGATCGTCTAACATGCGATCGGACTTCAACTTCTCCTTTTGACTTTCGCATTTCGTCTTTGCATCGACAATGGCCCGACAGAGATCATCATCATCGGGCATATCGTCTGGTTCCTCTTGATCTTCAGTAGCTTCCCCCATTGCAGCATCATCGGGCACATCGGCTGGTTCCTCTTGATCTTCAGCAGCTCCCCCCGTTGCAACATCACCGTATTCAGGGGGCACATAGTTGTCATCGTCCTCTTCTTCTTCTCCGTCTTCCATCATAACCCCTATTTCTCCATGCCTCGTCGAAACATTATAGTGTGTCATGAAACCCTTGTAAAGCAGGTGGGTGTGAAGGATTTTCCGGTCAGAGTAAGACTTCGTATTCCCACATTTAGGGCATGGACAACACATAAAACCATTCTGCTTGTTTGCCTCAGCCACTTCGAGAAAATAATGCACACCCTTAATGTACTCGGAGGTGTGTTTGTCACCATACATCCATTGTCGGTTCATCTACGTGCATTATATATAATTATGTGTGTCAAAAGTAAGAAAATCAGACAAATATCTATCTAAAGTAAGAAAATCAGACAAATATCTATCTAAAGTAAGAAAATCAGAAAGAAGATAAGAACAAGAGGCTCACCACAGTGGTGCGGGTGACGAGATCGGTGCGGGCGATCAACAGCGGTGAAAATGGGGACGGGGCGTGACAGAGCACTAAATCTAGACAAATCTCAGGGAAAATGGAGCTCCAAGGTCGAGCTTTGAGAGGAGAAAGCTTAACTAGTGTGGCTCGGGCATTTCATCGAACACCTCATGTGCATAGGAGTTGAACTAGAGCACCCAAATGCCCTCCCCTCGCTGGCCAGAAAAAACAGAGTGATCTGCCGCGGCGATGGGTATATATAGGCAAATTATTTGTCCCAGTTCGTGGCATAAACCGGGACTAAAGCCCCCCCTCTATACCGGTTTAAGGCACAAATCGATACCAATGGATGTGGGCCAGGAGCTCGACCCATTGGTCCCGGTTCGTGTGTAGAACCGGGACAAATGGGTCCAGACGAACCGGGACCAATGCCCACGAGGCCCTGGCCGCCCCCCTGAGCTCATGAACTGGGTCTAATACCCCCATGGGTCCCGGTTCGTGAAGAACCGGGACTAATGGGCTGGACAGACCCGAACCAAAGCCATGTTTTCTACTAGTGGGAAGTACCATCAGGGTTAATCAAATCCCACATCCACATACTTGTATTACAAGTTCACAGAGAGTATCAACCATGACATTACAGCTTTGGATTGCAAAAAAGATCACTCCAATTTTAGCTAACAAACCAAACACTACAACAAAGAAACTTGAAGTGGACTTGAAAAAGCAGTACCCCATTAAGGTGAAGTATACCACATTGTGGAAAGCAAAACAGAGCACAATGAAAGAATTATATGGTGATTGGGCAAATACCTTTAGGATGCTTTATAGCTTCAAAGCAGAGGTGTAGAATGAAGGAAATACGCCCCAGAGACAATAATAAAGTTGTTATTTTATATTTCCTTATTCATGATAAAGGTTTTTTATTCATGCTATAATTGTATTGATCGGAAACTTAAATACATGTGTGAATACATAAACAAATACCGTGTCCCTAGTAAGCCTCTACTAGACTAGCTTGTTGATCCAAGTTGGTTAAGGTTTCCTAACCATAGACATGTGTTGTCATTTTATAACGGGATCAAGCCATTAGGAGAATGATGTGATGGATAAGACCCATATGTTAGCTTAGCATAGCGATCGTTTAGTTTATTGCTACTGCTTTCTTCATGTCAAATACATATTCCTTCAACTATGAGATTATGCAACTCCCGAATACCGAAGGAATACCTTGTGTGCTATCAAACGTCACAATGTAAACTGGGTCATCACAAAGATGCTCTACATGTATCTCTGAAGGTGTTTGTTGAGTTAGCATATATCTAGATTAGGGTTTGTCACTTCGAGTATCGGAGAGGTATCTTTGGGCCCTCTCGGTAATACACATCATAAGCTTGCAAGAAAATGACTAAGGAGTTAGTTATGACATGATGTATTATGGAACGAGTAAAGAGACTTGCTGGTAATGAGATTGAACTAGGTATGAAGATACCGAGGATAGAATCTCGGGCAAGTAACATACCGATTGACAAAGGGAATTATGTGTGTTGTCATAAGGTTCGACCGATAAAGATCTTCGTGGAATATATAGGAGCCAATATAAGCATCCAAGTTCCGCTATTGGTTATTGGCCGGAGAGGTGTCTCGGTCATGTCTACATAGTTCTTGAACCCATAGGGTCCGCAGGCTTAACGTTTGTTGACGATATAGTGTTATATGAGTTATATGATTTGGTGAACTAATGTTGTTTGGAGTCTAGGATGAGGTCATGGACATGACGAGGAGTCTTAAAATGGTTGAGAGGTAAAGATTGATATATAGGACCATGATATTCGGACACCAGAAGAGTTTCGGAGTGCACCGGGTAGTCATTGGATCGCCGGAAGGGGTTCCGGACACCCTCGGTAGGTGTATGGGCCTAATGGGCCAAAGGGGGGGGGACAGACCAGCCCACAAGGGGGCTGGTGTGCCCCTTCCCTGGACGGCCGGCCCTAGGGGAAGGAAAGGGGAGGGGTTGCCCCTCCTGCCTTTCTCTCCTTGTGTGAGAAAGGAAGGGGGCGGGCGCCACCCTCCCCTGCCTTCCTCCCGCACCGATGCATGCACTACAAAAAAAATACACTTCCGTGATGATACGTGTTTGTCATAGTAGGTCGCGTTTTCTGTCATGCATGTACATCCATGATGATTTTATGACAGAATCAAGATAGTCATACCTGTGTCGCCGTAGAAGTGTTCCATGACATTACCAAAATTATCATCAGGGAAGTGTCCACTTCCATGACGATAAATCGCGCATCATAGCAGTGCTTTCGTCAAGGGTGACCGACACGTGGCATCCACCGTAACGGAACGCCGTTAAGCTATTGGGACGGGTTTTGGATCCGATAACCCATTAACAGCCCCGACCAATGGGGATTTTCCACGTGTAAAATCATCATTGGCTGGAGGAAACACATGTCGGCTCATCGCTGGGACAGATGTCATCCACTCATTGGACAGAAGGCGCCTATGATACGTCGACATGTGGCACGGCCCAACAGAGGCCCATTCCAGTGAAAAGGCCGGCCAGTTTGACTTGGTCAAAAGGTGGCGGGCCAGTCCATGGAAAGCCTGTTAATCACGGTAGCTACTTGGACTATGAGATTCATTAGGGCAAGATCTTCACTGAATTACAAAGCTGACATTCTGAACCATGGTAGCTACTTGCCTCCCATTGAAGTCCTCAAACGGACAGTTTTATCAGCTGATGATAAAGGCAAGGCCACTGCTGTGATCGATGAAGGCATTCGTCCATTGGATGGTCAATTCCGCAAGGCTGCATCTTACTCTACCAATGACGATTCTGCCACACATGACTCTGCCGCAAATACCTCAGCCAAGCAAAATCCTCAAGCCACAACACCCAGGGTGATGACTGGCCGTGAGTTACTCCTCAGTATTCATCAGAAGGTTGATCGCAATCATAAATGGGTCAAGCGTCAGTTTGGCTCAATTCTTCACAACATGACCTCAACACACAATGCAGTGAAGAAGAACCAATACTACCTCCATGAAACCTTCAACCGTACCTGGGCTGTTCTCTCTCATGTCTACAGCGCTGCAGATCTGAAGATTATGGGTCTCAAGGAAGAATTTGACTGGTCTGCACCTCCACCGAAGAAATTCAAGAAGGTCAAAGTTCCTTCCTTGGTGGCCAGCTCTTATTCTTCATCACGTGACACTGATGAGTATGAAGATTTGGACGACACTGCGGCAGGCCCTGCTCCAACAAACAACCCCGACAACGCTGGCGCTCCTCCATCGACTTGAAATTCTTCAGGGGCGTTAGTCCTCAGTTTCAATCCTTTTGGTCATTTGATGACAAAGGGGGAGAAATCTGAGTTAGTCTTAAAGCGGGTCTATATTAAGGGCATTTTTTTTTAAAAGTTACGGCTCTCGTTCTTCTGAAACTTTTATTTGGATCGAGTTGTAATCTTAAACCCGATGGTGCGCTGATACTTTTGTTGCACTATGCTTTGCATGCTTATTCCTCGTTAATGACATTGCACGCATGCTGAATCTCATCAGGCGCCATATTTCATCATGCATTTCAAATTCTTCATATTATATATCAAATGCGTGTATGAATTACAAGATATAGGGGGAGATCTCCATGATTCAACTCTTCAAATGTGCAATGCCTCAAAAGCAAATTCCTCACTATGCACATCTTTAGGGGGAGTTCTTCTATATCTTGTAATCAAATTCCTCAATATCAGTGTATACACTTCATATGTTTATCCCCGTTGAAAACTTAACCTATGTTGTCATCAATCACCAAAAAGGGCGAGATTGTAAGTGCATCTAGTGCCCCTTAGTGATTTCGGTGTATTGAAGACTTATAGGTTAAGGGACTAATGCGTTTGTGAGTGTACACAGGTCTATAAGTCTATGAGGAGTTTGATATTTACAGAGAAAGTCGACCCCTAAAAATGAAGTTCTTCAACTGAAGACTTTCTGAAGACTTTGAAAGTGAAGAAATTGGTGTGACCTTGAAGACTTGGTATTCATTTGTGGAACATGAAGCGTGAAGACTTTTGTTTTCGTAGTTTCATTTTCTCTTTCTTGAGTCATAGGAAACACCGTACTGTTAAAGGGGGTCGAGGAAATACTAACAAAAATTTCCATGTGATGCTCAACTCAAAATCCTACACCTACCAATCCCTTCGAGTGAAGCCTTTGGAAATCTCATACAGTTCAGTCACTTTCTTCAGTGACAGAGACGAAGTTCTTCTGGTCGTTGATGAATTTGTTCTAACTAAGGAGTTAGGAATTTGCCAGTGCAAATTACCTACACAGTGAGGAACATGATAGCCCTGAGGAATTTGAGAGTCAAATTTCCGACCGTTGCTGTGCTGCGCGCCAGCTATCCCAAAATATCTTATCCACCTAACGGTCATATCATTGAAGGGCATTTATGTCTTATCATGTCGGGCTGCTCCCTAGGCTATAAATAGCCGCCCCCTACAACCACTAGTTGGTTGGCTGCTCCAAGAGAACTTGACACTTGTCATTTGAGAGTAACCCATCCTCCGAGGACTTTGAGCGAAAATCATCGAGTGAGGAAAAACCCCAAAACCAAACCCCTACAAACCCAAAGTGATTGAGCATCACTGAAGAAATTGATCCTGCATGGATCCGACACTTGTTACCTTTGAAGACTGTGCTTCTTCCAGACGGTTAGGCGTCAAGGTCTAGAGCATCCAAGAGGAATTGTGGATCACCGAGTGACCAAGTCTGTGAAGGTTTGGAAGTCGCCTGAAGACTACCACGAGTGATTGGACGGGATCTGTGTGATCTTAGTTCAAGGAGAATACGGTGAGGACTGGGTGTCCTGAGCTGCGTGCTCAGAGACTGGGTGTCCGAGACTGCGTGTCCTCGAGTTTAAATACTCAGCCGCTCCAACAAGACGTACAACTGAGACAACAGTTGGAACTGGTCTACCAAATCATTGTCTTCACCAACCTACTGGTTCTATTTCCTCAACCCTTTCATTTCCTCATTACTGTGTTGAGTGTTTGTTCATATCTGTGTTTGAAGACTTTGACTGAAGACTTTCTTAATTTCCTCAGCTCAATTTCTTCAGTCTGTTTGTCTTCATCTTGTGTTATCCTGTGATTACGCTTTCTGTACTCTGTGCTTGTCTTCATTTCATAATGATGACCATGCTTGTATTCTGTCATACTTACTTCTGAGTACTTATTCCACTGCTAATAGTTCTTCGCTAAGGAATTTCCTCACCGGCAAATTCCTCAGCGAAGAATTCATAAAAATCACCTATTCACCCCCCCTCTAGTCGACATAACGCACTTTCAATTGGTATCAGAGCAAGGTACTCCCTTGTTCTGTGTGATTTTGGTTTAACCGCCTGGAGTTTTAGTTATGTCGACCGCAGGTATGATCAAGGTCTCGGCTGGGTGTCCTACCTTTGATGGGACGGACTACCCCTACTGGAAAAACAAGATGCGAATGCATCTCGAGGCAATTGACAACGATCTCTGGTATGTTGTGGAAAATGGTGTTCCCTCTGTCTCACCCTCACTGAACGCTACCGATGTGAAGAGATTCAAGCAACTCGATTCTCAAGCAAAGAATATCATATGTGGCCATCTGAGTAAAGGACAGTATGGAAGAGTGAGTGCTTTGGAAACTGCTAAGCTTATCTGGGATAGGCTGTCCAAAGTGAATGAAGGAGTCTCAACTCAGCGTGACTCTCGAGTTGATGTTCTTCGGAATCTCTTCAATCGCTTCAAAAGACTCGACAATGAAAATGTCCAACAAGCCTTCGATCGCCTCACTAACATCTCAAATGAGCTTCAAGCCCTTGGTGCCACTGACATCACTGACCATGAGGTGGTGAAGAAACTGTTGAGATCGCTTGATTCCTCATTTGATACTCTGGGTCTGATGATACAAGAACGGGCTGACTACAAGTCTCTTGATCCTGCCGATATCCTCGAAAGGCTAAATACTCACGAGTTCCAGCTTGCTGAAAAGAGAGATCTCTATGGTTCGAGCTATGGCAAACCACGTGCCCTGAAGGCCAAGGTTGTGTCTGAGTCTGAATGTGAGGACTCTGGTAGTAGCCTTGGTGATCCTGAAGAACTGAGCCAGGAGCTAGCACTACTCGTGAAGAAATTCCAGAAGTTCTCAAGACGTGGTCGCTTTGGAAAATCCTCAAGAAGCAGTGATTCCTCATCAAGTGACTATAAGAGAAGCCTGTGCCACAAATGCAAGAAACCTGGTCATTATATTCAAGATTGTCCTCAGTGGGAAAAGGAATTGAAGAAGAAGAAATACAAGGATAACAGTTCTGATGATGCGAAGAAGAAGAAGAAATCGTCAAAATCTTTGTCATCAAAATCCTCGAAGTCTTCATCTCACAAGAAGAGCAGCTCCAAGAAGGCTCGGGCATTCATTGGCAAGGAAATGGACTCTAAAGCTGAATCTGAGGAAAATGAGGAAGAGGAGGCGTCTGAAGAATCCGAATCTGGTGTGGCGAGTCTGGCCTTCGCTACTGCTTTCGTTAGCAAGTCCATCTTCAACACTGAAGAAACTGACCCCACCGACAAGCCTGATGAAGATAATGATGACTACGCTCCCACCTATTGCTTCATGGCAAAAGGTGCAAAGGTACTCAAATACACCTCCTCTGAATCTAGTGAAAATGAATCTGATGAGAATCTCAAGCCCAGCTACTCTAAACTTGCAAAGATTGCTGTAAAACAACAAAGGGTTTTTGAAAAGGTTCAAAACATGCTAGACAAAAGTGATGATATGTTGGGTGAAGAAATGGATCGCACTAAAGCCCTGACTGAAAATCTTCAGAGACTTCAGTCTAGGTTTGATAACCTTCAAAGTCATCATAACACTCTCTTATCTGATCATGAGAAACTTTCTTATGAATTTCTTCAAAGAAAGCAAGATCTTGAGAAGCTAAGAGTGAGTTATGAAGATCTTCAGAAGGAGCGCGATTCATTACTTGCTCAACAAATCAGCACTTCTCAGGAAGAATTTGTTCCTCCATGCTTAAAATGCATTGAACGTGAATCTGCTAATTCTTCACCTGAATGTTCAAATGCTTCAACTGTTACAAATTCTTCACCTGCCTCTGCTATCACTGATTCCTCATCTGAGGAAATTGCTAGTATCACTGACGATGCAGGGCTGAAGGAACTGTACACGACAGGCATGTACAAAAGCCTCAAAGGGCATCAGATTCTCTGTGATGTGCTCAAAAAGCAGATCCTCAACAGAAACCCTAGGAAAGAGGGTATTGCTTTTGAGAGGAAACTTAATGCTGATGGAACATATTGGAAGCCTGAGCAGTACCCCAAAACCTCATGGGTTGCTGCAAAGGGACCTCCAGTTGATCCATCCATGTTATCTGGCTTTATATGTGAACCTCCTCATTCTTCTGATGAGTCATTTGACTCCAACTATAAACTGTTCAAAAATCAGAATGGTGAAGTATTTGCTAGATATGTTGGGACTAACTGCAGGAACGGTTCCCCTATGAAGAAAATCTGGGTTCCCAAAAGTTATGTTGAAAGTCTTCAGGTGAATGTCCTCATGACACCACCTGTGAAGAACAGGAACCCCAGAACAAACTCTTCATATGGACCAAATTCCTCAAATGGATCAAAGTCCTCATATGACTATCATCGTGCTAACAACTCTGTTTCGCAGGGTAGAGCTAAGGGCTATGAATATGCACATTATTCTTCAAATCATTATGTTCATAAGTCCTCGAAGAATTTCTCTGCTTATTCATATGCTTACCCTAACCCCTCTTATGTGAAACGAAATGGTTTGGCTTCTATGCCACCATTCTCGTATGGTGCTCGCAGAGTGATGAACTCTTTGCCACCCCTTCAGATGTGGGTGGTGAAGAAAAAGAACTAATCTCTTCTGCAAGGTCAGGTCTCCAGACGTGCCTTAACGTCTGAAGAATTTGCTGGGGACCTGACAAAATTGCCTGAAAGGACGCATGCTAACCATGATGAAATGAACTTTCATTTCACACATTCTCATACTGCTATATCTGTTTACCGCTTGATGAAATTCATCTGATGAACTTAATATCATATTCTTCACTGATGAAGCATATGAGATTGTAAGTTACACTAATTCATCTGCAGGATGATCAACCCAAAACCACTGAATGGGTCCTCGATAGTGGATGTACAAATCACATGACTGGTGACAAGAATCTTTTGATGGATGCTCCTTTATCACCGTCACATCTGAAGCATATCATCTTTGCTGACAAAGGCAAAAGTCAGGTATTGGGTCTTGGTAAGGTTGCGATCTCTAAGGATAAACACATGGACAAAGTCATGCTTGTTGGGTCCTTAGGATACAACCTCATGTCAGTCTCAATGCTTTGTGATCTTGATATGGTTGTTGTCTTTGGCAAGTATCGCTGTGTTGTGATTATGGAAGCTGACAATTCCAAAGTCTTCGAAGGCTTTAGGAGAGGAGATTTGTATATTGTTGATTTCTCTACAGGACCACAACCAGCCGTGTGTCTACTTGCAAAAGCTTCAGAAGGCTGGCTATGGCATCGACGACTTGGTCACGCAGGCATGAGGAATTTGCACACGCTTGCGAAGAAGAAGCATGTCATTGGCATTGAGAATGTCAAATTCCTCAAGGATCACTTATGCGGAGCCTGTGAAGCTGGAAAAATGACGAAGGCCAAGCATCCAGCGAAGACTATCATGACCACTACTCGTCCATTCGAATTGCTTCACATGGACCTCTTCAGACCTAATCATTACTCAGCAGTCACTAATGCTGCTTCTCTATATGGTTTTGTCATTGTTGATGATTACTCTCGATATACATGGGTACACATTGTTACTTACAAACATGAAGTGCAGGAAGTCTTCAAACGATTTTCTTCGAGGGCTTCAACCAACTTTGGTGTGAAGATCAAGCACATCAGAAGTGACAATGGAACTAAGTTTAAGAATTCCGGTCTTGATGACTATCTTGATGAACTTGGTATTACTCATGAGTTATCTGCTCCTTATACTCCTTAGCAAAATGGCGTCGTGGAGCGCAAGAACAGAACTCTTGTTGAGATGGCTCGCACTATGCTTGATGAATACAAAACGCCTGATCGTTTTTGGATTGATGCAATTGATACTGCATGCCACATCATCAACAGAGTATATCTTCACAAATTCTTCAAGAAGACGGCATATGAACTCCTCACTGACAAGAAACCCAATGTGAGTTATTCCAAAGTCTTCGGTGCTAAATGTTGGATTAGAGATCCTCACCACAATTCTAAATTCGCACCGAAAGCACATGAAGGTTTTATGCTTGGTTACGGAAAGGACTCGCACACCTACAGAGTCTTCAACATCGCTCTTCACAAGATTGTTGAAACTGTAGATGTGCGGTTCGATGAAACTAATGGCTCACAAAGAGAGCACCTACCTTCTGTGTTAGATGAACCAGCACCTGAGGATTCTATCAAGTTCAAGGCAACTAAGGATGTCATTCCTACTGAAGAATTTGCTAAAGAATTCATTCCAGTACGCGAAGAACATTGAGCTGACGCACCTGAAGACAATGCTGAAGACAATGGTGCTGAAGAAAATGATCAAATACCTCAACGTCAACCAGCTCATCCTCGCGTTGCAAAAGAAGTACAAGTTGACAAGATCATCGATGACATTGAAGCGCCAGGTCCTCTCACACGCTCAAAAGCTTCACATTTATCTAACTTTTGTGGGCACTATGCTTTTGTCTCTATCACAGAGCCCACTAAGGTAGATGAAGCATTCTTGGAGACAGAGTGGATTCAGGCTATGCAAGAAGAATTACATCAGTTCGAGCTCAACAATGTCTAGGAACTGGTCAAACGTCCACATCCTTGCAAGCATAATATCATTGGCACAAAGTGGATCTACCGCAACAAGCAAGATGAAAATGG
This sequence comes from Triticum aestivum, assembly GCF_018294505.1. Taxonomy (NCBI): domain Eukaryota; kingdom Viridiplantae; phylum Streptophyta; class Magnoliopsida; order Poales; family Poaceae; genus Triticum; species Triticum aestivum. Next base: position 578,056,673 of record NC_057801.1, on the reverse strand, counting down.
CCTTGTTGTGAGGAATAAGGCACGACTGGTAGCTCAAGGCTACACACAGGTTGAAGGAATTGATTTCGATGAAACTTTTGCACCTGTTGCTAGACTTGAGGCTATTCGCATATTACTTGCTTATGCTAAGTCATAATATCATCTTATATCAAATGGATGTGAAAAGTGCATTCCTCAATGGTAAGCTTGAGGAAGAAGTATATGTTGCTCAACCCCCAGGTTTTGAAGATCCAAAGAATCCTGACAAAGTCTTCAGACTTAATAAGGCCCTCTATGGCCTCAAGCAAGCCCCTCGAGCGTGGTATGATACATTGAAGGAATTCTTCGTGAATAATGGCTTCACACCCGGTTCACTCGACCCTACTCTCTTTACTAAATCTTATGATGGTGAACTGTTTGTGTGCCAAATATATGTTGATGATATTATCTTTGGCTGTACTAACCAACGTTATAGTGATGAATTTGCCTATATGATGAGTGAAGAATATCAAATGTCTATGATGGGAGAAATTCGTCAACAGTGCAATGGCATATTCATATCTCAGGAGAAATACCTCAAAGATGTACTGAGGAAATTCGGCATGCAAGATTGCAAAGGAGACAAAATTCCTATGCCCACAAAAGGCCATCTATGCACTGATGAAAATGGTATTAACTTCGATCACAAGGTATACCGCTCCATGATTGGTTCTTTATTGTACTTATGTGCATCTAGGCCAGATATAATGCTTAGTGTTTGCATGTGTGCCCGATTTCAAGCTGCACCGAAGGAATCACACCATAAGGCTGCGAAGCATATTCTTCGATATCTAGATCACACACCAACACTAGGATTATGGTACCCCAAGGGCTCTATTTTTGATCTCATTGGATATTCTGACTCTGACTATGCTGGTGATCGTGTGGACCGCAAGTCAACTTCTGGCACTTGTCATTTCCTCGGACGATCTTTGGTCTGTTGGTCCTCGAAGAAACAGAACTGCGTATCACTGTCTACTGCAGAAGCTGAATACATTGCTGCTGGCTCTTGCTGTGCTCAACTGCTTTGGATGAAGCAAACGCTCAAGGACTATGGCGTCAACATGAAGAATGTGCCTCTCCTCTGCGACAATGAGAGTGCCATCAAGATTGCTCACAACCCAGTTCAGCACTCGAAGACAAAGCACATTCAGATTCGTCATCATTTTCTTCGCGATCATGTGTTGAAGGGCGACATCTCCATCGAGCACGTGAAGACTGAAGAACAGCTAGCTGATATCTTCACTAAGCCCTTGGATGAGAAGAGATTTAGCAAGTTGCGGTGTGAGCTAAATATCTTAGAATCTTCGAATGTTCTTTGAAAAGGACACACATCCTAACACTTATGCAAAATTGATGACTTAGATGTGCAACACATGAAGAAACGTTTTTCTTCAATCAATGAAGAATAACACTCTAAGTGTGAAGAAATTAATGAAGAATTTGATTCTCAGAACCCTACGACAATTGTACGCGGTGTCTGAAATCATCATTCTTATACGGTGGGTCACGCCACCACAAAAAGTTGAAAATCTTCAATTTGAGTTATTCCTCAGTTTTGAAATTCTTCAGTTTTTCAAATTCTTCAACTTTGCAAAATCTTCACTGTTTCCCTCGTTTTCCTTCATTGGCTATATATATATATGAGTCTATGTCCTCTACAGCATTCACTTATAGCTATTTCTTCAAGTTGCTTTTTCTGCTAAGTGAATGTGATCGGACCCTTCCCCCTCTATGCTATACTCAACCCAATCTATTCACAAATTCTTCATGTGCGTTCTATTTGAAACTTGTTCAAAATCTTCACTGTGTCCTTGTCAGCTGAAGAAATTGCGAACGAAACTATAAAACAAATCTTATCCTAATTTTTGGTTTTTGCCGCTCAAACTGTTCCACATCACATGATGCATTATTCTATTCACCTACGATCGTACACGATCTCCACTACACAGTACGTGGGTGACACATGTCGCGAGAAGGAGAATAGTCAGGGGCACGTTCGTCCTAAACCTTCGGGTGAACAGTTTTTCACTGCCTCTATAAATACCCTGTCTCCTTCCTCACTTCATTTACTCCGCTCGACCTCTCTCTCCCACTCGAGCTCCTCAAACCCTAGCGCCGCCGCTACTCCATCATCGCCGGTGAGGAAGAGCTTCGCTGCCTCGACCTCGTCGCCGTCGTACTCACGCCGACCGCGGAAATCTTCACTCCGCCGCCGCCGTAGCTGTCTTCCTCCTCCGAGTTAGGGCAAGGAAGATCAAACCTGACGAACTTCCCATCTGTTCTTCTCAGTTCGTCGTGTTCTTCACTTTGGGTAATTAAAAGTTACTTTTATTACTCGCGTTGATTCTCAAGCTTTCCAGAAAATCTTCAAAGGTGTTTATTCTTCAAATCTTCACACATACGAACACCACACACATCATATGATCTTGAACTGTTTCTCTAAGCAACCATTTTCTTCAAGATTCCCTAATTGTGTGGATCTTCGATCTGTACAACTCTGGAACCTAAGACAAGAACGCTTAGTGAAATTCCTCAAGGTTCATCTGGTCAAATTCCTCAAAACTTGTTCTTTTCAAAAACCTTCTCAGAACGCATATGACCTCTCCAAATTCCTCGCACCTGTACTCTGTTCACAGGTACTCATGTCTGCTGCTGAATCACTAGGTTCTCATCAACTTAACTCATTTGCAGCATTCCTCAAAGAAAAACTGCATACTTCTTCAGAAAACTCATTTGTTCAAATTCCTCAACTGAAGAATATGGCAGACGGTAAGAAGCCGCAGAAAGGAGGAAAGAAACCTGTGGTTATGACTGCATTTGAAATCCCTGAGGAAATTTATGCTGACTATTGCACACCTGATGAAGCAAAATATGGCAAAGAAAACAAAAATCAGCGCAAGGTGCGCATTCAGAAGATTGAACGGAGATGGGCAAGGGAATGGAGGGAATACAGATATGTGACTCCAAAGTACATGAAGAAATTCGCCCTCAATCCTCCATGCCCAAGAGCTCCATTGGCACCTGGCCAAGTAGCAGATCCGACAAGCATCAAACGTGGTGTGGACTTTCCTGAAGAATGGGCTAAGTGCCAAGCCAAATTGGCAAGACAAGCCAAGGAGGCAGTGAAAAAATTCAATGAGGATTCTGCCACTGCTACTGCTACTGAGGCCTCGGTCAAACCGAGGAAATCCATGCCAAAGAAGCCTGCTCGTAAGCCAAGTGCTTCACCAACAGCGCCCTCACGGCCAAGTTCCTCAGCAGCGCCCTCACGGCCAAGTTCCTCAGCAGCGCCCTCATGACAAATTCCTCACACTGCTACTGCTCCACCAAAGTCCTCAGCTCTTGTGCATCTGACTACATGTCAAAGGACTACTGGTTTCTCGATTGCCTCTGGTGTTTCAGCAAGTTCCTCTGCCGCACCAAAGTCATCATCTGGCCCGACTCTGCTGAAGACCAAAGCAACAGCTGGACGAGGTCCTCGGCCAAGTCCAAAGAAGAAACAAGTCGCATTCCATGTGCCTTCTGATGATGAAGCCTCTGATGATGAACTTGCAGAAATCATCAGAGACAGACAGGTGAAGGCCGCTAGAGCCAAAGGCACATCTGTGCCACTGCTGTTGGATCCGAGGAAAATCCTCGATTATATTGATCTCTGGCACAAGGATCCAAACACCCCCATGCCTGATTTTCATCTGACCGCTGGTCAAAGTCACATGCTGACCCATTTCATCACTAAAGAGAAATGGAAGTTTGAAAAGGCAAGAGAGATTAAGAAAGCTCAATACAGAAAGGAGAAGCTCCTGAAGAAAAATGTTGTCAGAATGACACCTGAGGAACTTCTCCAGGCTCAGTCTGAAATTCAAGCCCTCAGCAAGGATTTTGATGCCTACTATGCTGATTGGCAAGGAGCCAAAGTCAGATTCGTCAACCTGACGAAGAAATTCACCAATGTTGCTGCTCCAACGCAACATGAAATTCCTGAGGCTGAAGTCTCAGCTCAGCTGACTGAAGAACATGCCAGCACCGCTGATGAAGTTTAGGCTGCTGATGAAAATGCTAGTTCCAGGGCTGATGATCCCATTCCAGCCGCTGAAGAAATTGCCAGGGCATCCACTAGTGGTGTGCCTGAAGAAACTGAAGAAGTCAGGGCAACTGCATCAGTTGCGCCTGAAGAAAAACAACCAGATTCCTCAGCTCCATCTGCACCCACACCATCTCCAATTCTTCCATGTGCATTCGATGTGAAGAAGACCAAGGCTGCAGAGCGAGCTGCAATGAAGAAAAGGAAGGCATCAGCTGTGTCAAATTCTTCGGCTGCGAAGAAAATGAAGCCGATGACCAGCTCACTCGAAAATCCAATTGATGCTGTTCCGATTTCCTCCATGCCATCAAAGGACCTTGCTCCTTTTGGAGAAGACTATGAGACCCCAATCGGATCTGATGAAGAACATCATTCTGCTGCTTCTTCAGAGCAGATTGATGAAGAAATTGAAGTGGACGCAATCCCTTCAACGCCAGTCATTTCCTCCCCTATGCCTCAGTTCACAGCTGAAGAGGCTGGTGTTGAGGAAATTGAAGATGAAGATGTGGATATTGGGTGCACCACACCTGTGTTGAATGATGACTTTTGGGAAAGTCAGCATCCCAATACTCCTCTCTTCACCCCGCTCCAACAGATTCCTCAGTCCCCTGCACCAACAGTTCAAATGGGCTCTGAAGAAACTCAACCCACTCTCTCTGTGCATGAAGAAATTCCAGCCACTAGGGCTGATGAACCTGCTGCTGCTGATCCTTAGACTGCACCTGTTGAGGAACAAGAAATTCCTCAGCCTGAAGAACCTGAGCTCGCGATTCCTGAGGTGGTGATGCAACTCACTGACATCCCTCTGCCAAAGCAAAAGAATCCGTTCTCAAGCAAACAGAAGTTTAAGGCTCAAGATTTCTTTGCCGAGCGTGTATTCTTCACTGACTATAATCCATATGATTCTGCTCGCATAAGGAAGAGGCGTTTCTGGACTGCCAGCCAAGCCAATTTCTATTCCTCAGTGCTCTTCAACAAAGACAAAGTCTTCGATCATCCACATATTCCTCATGTGGACATGGAGTCTCTGCCCGTCTTTGAGCCAGTCCTCAGTGTTCTTCACGACGCAGGACTTCTAAACTTCTGCATTGATATCTGTGACTGGAATGAAGAACTCATTCTTCAATTCTATGCTACTCTGCACATCACCGGAGACGCTGAAGACGTGAACTCCTGGGTATTAGACTAGATGTCTGAAAATACTCACTACAAGGCACCTGCAACTGAATTGCTTCGTGCTCTACCACTCAGTCCTCCACTTGATGATGCTCGTTGTATCTACAACGAACCAGAACTTTCAAATCACTATATGCAAGTGCTGATGAAGCCTTTGAAGCCAAGGCAGGCCCCACGAACCAAATCCCTCATCAAGGAATTACTGTATGTGCCTCGGACTGTCTATCGAATTCTGACAAAGACAATGAGTCCCATCAAAGGCCACGACTCAAATGATGAAGAAGTCGTTGGCATCATGAAGAATATGCTTTTCAACATCATTCATGGCGTTCCCATCAACTTCCATGATTTCTTCATGAGGACTCTGGCCAATATTGCTATGTCACCATTCGAGCTGAAGCCCTATGCTCCTTGGATTATGAGATTCATCAGGGCAAGATCTTCACTGAATTACAAAGCTGACACTCTGAACCATGGTAGCTACTTGCCTCCCATTGAGGTCCTCAAACGGACAGTTTCATCAGCTGATGACAAAGGCAAGGCCACTGCTGTGATCGATGAAGGCATTCGTCCATTGGATGGTCAATTCCGCAAGGCTTCATCTTACTCTACCAATGACGATTCTGCCACACATGACTCTGCCGCAAATACCTCAGCCAAGCAAAATCCTCAAGCCACAGCACCCAGGGTGATGACTGACCGTGAGTTACTCCTCAGTCTTCATCAGAAGGTTGATCGCAATCATAAATGGGTCAAGCGTCAGTATGGCACAATTCTTCACAACATGACCTCAACACACAATGCAGTGAAGAAGAACCAATACTACCTCCATGAAACCTTCAACCGTACCTGGGCTGTTCTCTCTCATGTCTACAGCGCTGCAGATCTGAAGATTATGGGTCTCAAGGAAGAATTTGACTGGTCTGCACCTCCACCGAAGAAATTCAAGAAGGTCAAAGTTCCTTCCTTGGTGGCCAGCTCTTATTCTTTATCACGTGACACTGATGAGTATGAAGATTTGGACGACACTGCGGTAGGCCCTGCTCCAACAAACAACCCCGACAACGCTGGTGCTCCTCCATCGACTTGAAATTCTTCAGGGGCGTTAGTCCTCAGTTTCAATCCTTTTGGTCATTTGATGACAAAGGGGGAGAAATCTGAGTTAGTCTTAAAGCGGGTCTATATTAAGGGCATTTTTTTAAAAGTTACAACTCTCGTTCTTCTGAAACTTTTATTTGGATCGAGTTGTAATCTTAAACCCGATGGTGCGCTGATACTTTTGTTGCACTATGCTTTGCATGCTTATTCCTCGTTAATGACATTGCACGCATGCTGAATCTCATCAGGCACCATATTTCATCATGCATTTCAAATTCTTCATATTATATATCAAATGCGTGTATGAATTACAATATATAGGGGGAGATCTCCATGATTCAACTCTTCAAATGTGCAATGCCTCAAAAGCAAATTCCTCACTATGCACATCTTTAGGGGGAGTTCTTCTATATCTTGTAATCAAATTCCTCAATATCAGTGTATACACTTCATATGTTTATCCCCGTTGAAAACTTAACCTATGTTGTCATCAATCACCAAAAAGGGGGAGATTGTAAGTGCATCTAGTGCCCCTTAGTGATTTCGGTGTATTGAAGACTTATAGGTTAAGGGACTAATGCGTTTGTGAGTGTACACAGGTCTATAAGTCTATGAGGAGTTTGATATTTACAGGGAAAGTCGACCCCTAAAAATGAAGTTCTTCAACTGAAGACTTTGATATTTTGAAGACTTTCTGAAGACTTTGAAAGTGAAGAAATTGGTGTGACCTTGAAGACTTGGTATTCATTTGTGGAACATGAAGCGTGAAGACTTTTGTTTTCGTAGTTTCATTTTCTCTTTCTTGAGTCATAGGAAACACCATACTGTTAAAGGGGGTCGAGGAAATACTAAGTAAAAATTTCCATGTGATGCTCAACTCAAAATCCTACACCTACCAATCCCTTCGAGTGAAGCCTTTGGAAATCTCATACAGTTCAGTCACTTTCTTCAGTGACAGAGACGAAGTTCTTTTGGTTGCTGATGAATTTGTTCTAACTGAGGAGTTAGGAATTCGCCAGTGCAAATTACCTACACAGTGAGGAACATGATAGCCCTGAGGAATTTGAGAGTCAAATTTCCGACCGTTGCTGTGTTGCGCGCCAGCTGTCCCAAAATATCTTATCCACCTAATGGTCATATCATTGAAGGGCATTTATGTCTTATCATGTCGGGCTGCTCCCTAGGCTATAAATAGCCGCCCCCTACAACCACTAGTTGGTTGGCTGCTCCGAGAGAACTTGACACTTGTCATTTGAGAGCAACCCATCCTCCGAGGACTTTGAGCAAAAATCATCGAGTGAGGAAAAATCCAAAAACCAAACCCCTACAAACCCAAAGTGATTGAGCATCACTGAAGAAATTGATCCTGCGTGGATCCTACGCTTGTTACCTTTGAAGACTGTGCTTCTTCCAGATGGTTAGGCGTCAAGGTCTAGAGCATCCAAGAGGAATTGTGGATCGCCGAGTGACCAAGTCTGTGAAGGTTTGGAAGTCGCCTGAAGACTTACCACGAGTGATTGGATGGGATCTGTGTGATCTTAGTTCAAGGAGAATACGGTGAGGACTGGGTGTCCTGAGCTGCGTGCTCAAAGACTGGGTGTCCGGGACTGCGTGTCCTCGAGTTTAAATACTCAGCCGCTCCAACCAGACGTACAACTGAGATAGCAGTTGGAACTGGTCTACCAAATCATTGTCTTCACCAACCTACTGGTTCTATTTCCTCAACCCTTTCATTTCCTCATTACTGTGTTGAGTGTTTGTTCATATTTGTGTTTGAAGACTTTGACTGAAGACTTTCTTAATTTCCTCAGCTCAATTTCTTCAGTCTGTTTGTCTTCATCTTGTGTTATCCTGTGATTACGCTTTCTGTACTCTGTGCTTGTCTTCATTTCATCATGATGACCATGCTTGTATTCTGTCATACTTACTTCTGAGTACTTATTCCGCTGCTAATAGTTCTTCGCTAAGGAATTTCCTCACCGGCAAATTCCTCAGTGAAGAATTCATAAAATTCGCCTATTCACCCCCCCTCTAGTCGACATAATGCACTTTCAACCCATTAACGGCCCGTTATTCCGTTGCGCCGTTTCCAGCCCATGTTATCTTTCGGCCTTCTCATAGCCCATTTATTCTTGGTCTCATTTCCAGCATTCGTTTACTTACGGCCCGTTACTATCATTTTCTGGTTGTGGGCCAAATTCAGCCCGTGGTTACAATCAGCCCGTTTGTGGTCCGTTAATACATTGGGCCATTTTCATAGCGTCATCAAATACGGCCTATTAACGATGGCCCATTATGGTCGGCCCATGAACGGACGATTCCAACTCTAGCCCGTTTACAACGAGAATGCGGTCTGTTTCGCCCATGTTTGGCCAATCAATCATACAACCCGTAAAAGGCCCATTGATGATACGGCCCGTAGAAGGACCATTGTTTCTAAAACTCGTAGAAGGCCCACTGTTTCTACGGCCCGTAGAAGGCCCACTGTTTCTACGGCCCGTAGAAGGCCCACTGTTTCTACGGCCCGTAGGAGGCCCAGTGTCACTACATTAAATATTAGCCGATGGTTATTGTGGCCTAGTTTTAAAAAATAGGTTATTGCAGCCACTAGCAAACCGCGGAAAAAGAACTGCACTGACTACAAGCAAACAATTAAACAAGACAACAAGGAAATAAATAAGCAAGCAACTTACACTAGGCTATCACAGCTATCACACATATTACATCCACTGGGCATCAAAGTTCGCCACCAGTGCCAATATAGGGAACACAGCAGCATATAAACGCCACAACAAAACAAGTCCAGAACTGAAACCACTTCAGAAGAGCTCAAGAAACAATATCATGGGTACCCATAATGCTGGCAAGATGCTTAGCAAGCTTATTAACTTTCTCTTGTTTGACGCTTAAGTCCTCCAGCACTTGTTGTTGCACCAGAAAGTATGCATCTGAATTCTGCAGGGACTTCCTCAGTCCTTCGGCTTCCTGTCACATAACATCTTATTGATGTCTTTAAACTTGAAGTTGAGAATCAAGAAGCCGGACTGATTCAGGCAATGAGTTCGAAGAGCTGGTGCCAACAGTGGTAGCCAATAACTCGAACACTACATCAAGACAGGACTTTGGGGTTGTCTTAGTGTCTTCAATATAGTTTTTATCAGCTTTCTTGGAGACCAACAGGGATGTCTCACTATCTTGAACCTTATCTGCATTACTTCCTTTACCATTGCATAACAGGGAACTCTTCTCCAATATTTTATCCGCGTTCTAAAAGAGAAACAAACAAGCACATCTCAGATTTACAATGTAGTATATGAAACTCATTTGGTAAATCGGTTTAGTAGTAAGGTGGACAGGATAACAACATGGAACAAACATATATCTATGTAGTATGGTCACTGTATCATCTATATCATTCTAGTTTATGTTGCCAAATAAAGATAGATACAGTTCGAATCATATCTATTTAAGACAAAGCAGCATAGACAATATAAGTGTGGGAAACTGCACAGCAATAACAACACTTGTAATGTGCATGGCATGAGAACATAACTATTTATTCAATTGAAACTGAAATCAACATGGAGTAAGTTACAACAGCAAACAGCCAAACACGTTGAAGAAACAGGTTTAAAACATACCTGTTGCGCCATTGGAGTTTCAATTGCATCCTTCAAATTTGAAATTAGTTGGTATCAGTAAATACAGTGATGCAAGAGCAAAGTAGTATGAACCATAGCTACGGAACCTAACCTGAGAACAATTCTTCTTCTGCTTTAAGCATTGACTTCGGGTTCGGAGTGGTGGTCCTCGTGATTTGGGCGCTGCAGTTGCCTTACTAACTGCTCGTGTTTGGGTGTTCTGTGGTGGAGACGGTGCTGTGTCAACGGGAACTGGGTGTCTATCTGCTGGGGTTGGGGTTAGAAGGGGTGTAGCTGGTTCTCTGTCCAACTGGGTAGGGGTACAACCTTCATGACTGTGGGTTATGTGTGGTGGGGCTGGTTCTTGGGCAAGTACAACCGTGGTTCTATCTGCATCGACAGGTAGCACGATCTTATCTGAAGACCGTGTTTTTACTCCCACAGATACTGCCATCGCTCCCTCCAATTGAAATGGCTGATAAACAAGAAAAGTAATTGAATGTACAGACATTGTAAGATAGACATGTGCAATGGATAGTAGGGAAGAAAACAGGGCCTGAAATAATTCACATTTATGTTGTCTAAGCAAACAGAATAGTAGGACATAATTTCACACATATGATGGCTAATTAAACAGGATAGCATGACACAATTTCACATGTATGATGGCTAACTAAACAGGATAGAATGACATACTTCAAAATATGATGACTATGTAAATAGGATGACATGATATAACTATACGATGTGTCTATTAAAGTGGTTGGCATGCCATAAATCACAAACATGCCGTCGATGGAAACATGATGGCATGATATAATTCACGGATAGAATGACATAATTTAAAATATGATGACTATGTAAATAGGATGAGATGACATAACTATATTATGTCTTTAGAAAATGGGTTGGCATGCCATGCTGTCTATGTAAACATCATGGCATGACATAATTCAAATATATGATTTATATACTAAGGAAGTGAGCAGAGGGCAATCACATATATGATGTGTCAACTAAGGAGATGGCATTCAATATTGTGTATATGATGTAAAAACTAAGCATTGCAATACAACATATGCATTATATGAGTAATATAACCCTGCCAAGTTTGAGCATACACCTCAGGGGGGTAATAGGACTGGTCATTTGCCTCCGAATCCTCCTCTGAAGAGCTATGTGTAACCAACAAGATATCTGCTTCAGCAGGTAGCATTGTCTGCTCGGAAGACCTTATTTTCACTCCAGATTTCTCCATCACCAATTCAAATGGCTGATGCACAGGAAGAGCAGTTGAATATACAAACATTGTTGACAAAAGCAATGAGAAATATAAAAAAAGCATGGCATGATATAATTCACATATAGGACGCTTGCCTAAATAACATGGCATTGCATAATTCACATACATAATGCCTTGCAACAAGATAACATTGCATAATTCACATATATAATGTCTTGCAACAAGATGGCATTGCATAATTCACATATATGGTAATTAGACACTAAACAGGTGGCATTCACACAAAGCATGTCTAAACTAAGCAAATGACATAGCAATGCAAGATACCATACGCACGATATGAGCAACATAACCCTGCCAAGTTAGGGCATGCACCTCGGGGGGGGGGGGGAATATGACTGGTCATCTGTCTCTGAATCCTCCTCTGAGGAGCTATCAGTAACCAGCAAGACATGCGCTTCGTCAGATAGCATTGTCTGCTCTGAAGACCTTGTTTTCACTCCAGATTTTTCCATGACTGTGCCGAATGGCTGATGCACATGAAGAGTAATTGAATGTACTAAAATTGTTGACAAATTTAACACGTAATAAAAAATGATGGCATGATATAATTCACATATAAGATGACTGGCTAACCAGGGTGGCATTGCAAAATTCACATATATGATGCCTGGCTAGACAAGTTGGCATTGCATGATTCACATATACGATAAAGAAACTAAACAAATGGCATTGACACAAAACATGTCTAAACTAAGCAGATGACATCTTTAATGTATACATTAAGCAATGCAAGGCACCATATGCATGATATTACCAACATCAGCATGCCAAGTTAGAGCAAAGACCTCATGGGGTAAATAGGAGTGGTATTCTCCTTCTGAATCCCCCTTAGAACAATTATCTTCCTCTTGATTACGATCCGAAATGGGTGGAGGAGGGGGCTGTCTTTGCACCCACCATGGAACGACGTTTGCATGAAATTTTATTGTCACGCAAGGCTCGTCTCTTTTTCTCTACATGATCAGTTCCATTGTGTACAATAACTTGCATGCATAGGAATAAAACATAGTGAGATTATGTAAGGAGTGCATGCACAAATCTAGAGTGATGGTAGCAAACTGTGGATAGACCCAAAACCAATGATAGCAGGTAGATAATAGCTTTAGTTAAAAAATACAGATAATGGCTCCTTTAATGTTTGTTTGCACCCAACATGAAACTCATAGTAGACACCAAAGATTAACTAGATAGTATACAGATAGTACTGATTGCTGCCCCAATATGTACCCCACAACCATTTAAAAACTCAAGTTTCAGCATTAGTTTGGACCTGACTCAGAGTCTAATAGGTGAACACGACGATAATGTAGCATGTCATCATATTAAGCGACACATAACGTAAGCAGACACAGAAGAGTGCGACCTCTCTTGCGGACCCGTGTAGTCCTCAAGGTCATATGCTCAGTTGATGATGGTAATGCAGTTGTCGTGGCTGCCGGTGGCGGGAAAGAAGATCTGAGGCGGCGAAAGACAGTCTAGAGAGTGGATCCCTGCTGTGGTGAACCCTTCCGTCATTGGAGCTGCTGAGCTAGGGTGGAACACAGCGCCGCAGGAGCAGGACAAACCACACATGGTTTTCTTTGACACATATCTGTAACAGAAGTAATTGAGTAAGGGCTTGTTTGAATTTGAAGATTCTAACAATGTAGGGATAGGAAATAGAAAGGAGTAGGTTGGAATGCACGTGCAAAACAGAGAATTTAAAAACACAGGATTTTTGCCAATCTGGGTGTTTGATTCACAACAATTGGAAGATCACATGATGCAAAAAAGCATGGTGAGATTAAGTCAAACCACAAGAAAATGTACGGTTATAATGCTATTATGCTACTATCTCTTAGTCTTGTGCTTGATGAATAGGAATATGAAAAGGAGGATAAGTGGAAATTAGAATTCCTACGGTTTTTCTTTCAAGGAGACACTAAAGGAACAAATCCTACAGTTTTCCTTTGCTCCATTCCTTTGCACCAAATTCATGGAAAGTAGTACCATAGGAAACTTTCCAATTCCTATGTTTTTCATTCACTTTTCCTTTCAACCACTGGCGATTCTAGTAGGCAGGCTTGAGCAAGGAAAATCCTACACTAAAAAATGTTTTTGTGCTACTTCTATTACTTTGGACCCGACCACTGCCATACTAGCTCAACTCCCAGGCCCATCGACAATACCACAGCTCAAACGTGCAGAGATAAATAATGATGGCGTTCAACATAGTCCATCACGGATAGCTAAGTTGCCTGGTACCTCACTGCTTGTCACATAGTAGGATAAAATAATCGTATTTCCCGTTACTACGAGTGCTAGTGGACAATATATATAACATGTAAAGTAAAAAAGAGATGCAACAAGTGTACAACCTCTTTGGCGAAGCCATGCCAATCTCAGCATGATTGGGTTGGCCGGTGAGGATGCTCTGGCTGACTTGGCTGTCGGAGGAGGGGAAGAAGATCTTAGGCGTCTAGAGATGGAGCCCGAGGTACTGCTCCACTGTGATGGAGGGTTTCGTCGTTGGAGCAGCTCTGGTGAGTTGTACGACGCTGAGGCTGAAGCAGGACAAGAGAGACAACGAACAACGTTAACCTGAGTGGAATTCTAATAGCATTTCCAATACACGACGTAAAATACATAACCACAAAGTGCTAGATGTAAAATACATCAGCCGCTCATCTCTGAACTTAACTGTCGAAACTGAATTTAACTGTCGAAACTAAACTTAAATGTCGAAACTGAACTTAACTATCGAAACTGAATTTTGCTGTCGAAACTGAACACACTAGCAAGGTGAGGCTACACATCGGTTGACTGACTTTTCCATCTCTGGTCAGTCGATTTTGCAGCTGTTGGATACAAAATCAAGGGCATGCGGTTCATCTTCAACCTCCACCCCTCTGAGCCGCCAGCCACCACCGGCCAAACAGCAGCCCCCCGCCACCCGTGGCCGGCGATGCGCCGCCCCACCCACCCCGAAAACACTCCCCACCGCCGGTCCGCCGCCGCCCCGGCCATCCCTCTAGGCCCCCCCATGTCGAGCTTTTTCTCCGGCGATCCCCACGCCACCACCCCGCCAACGCCC
>NC_057801.1:577856185-578041971 GCF_018294505.1 Triticum aestivum | reverse complement strand
ACTGACCCAAAAGTCGATTCAGTCAACTTAAGTGTAGCTAAATCAGAGCAGCATCGCAAGCAAGAGCAAGAGCGAGAGCAGCAGCGCAAGCAATAGCAATAGCAAGAGTAGACCAGGCAGGGGACCGAGAGCAAGAGCAGAGCAGCAGCGCGAGCAAGAGCTAAAGCAGCAACAGCTCCTACTGATGTGGATGTCGCCACCGAGGGAGCAACACCGTGGAGGAAGTGGCCGGCGATGCCGCCGTGGATGGAGCCACGCCGTGTCGGCTCGGGACCGAGCGCCGGTAGCACCGTGAGATCGAATCATGAAGAAAATGCGGCGATTAGTGTACAACCTCTTTGGTGGCGCCAATTAGGCCACAGCTTCATCCGAGGAAACGGTGATGATGATGCTCTTTCGGTGGTGCAGGTGAAGACAGCGGTGTGGGAATGGAGGTGGCGTGAAAGACGAGGGGAACGTCGGGGCAACTCCTTGGAGGTGGAGGACGGGGTGTCTGAACCGGTGGTACAACGAGATCGAGGACGGATCCTCATCTGGTATGGTGGATGAGGGACGTCGAGGTATTGCTGTGGACGATGTCGTCGGGGAAGAGGCTCTGGCTGGGTGGTGGACGGAGCAGGGTGTGGGGTTTCGTCGCGGGTTTTCACGGCCTTGATGTACGAATGGGTGGGAAGATGGGATGGCAGTGGGGAACCATGGCTTAGGGACGCGCTTGTCCGAAATGTGGGGTAAGTTACGAAAGTACCCCCGCCGATTTGAGGCACTTCTTTCGGTTCAGGGGTACCACGGGCATTTCGTGTGTCGGGATTTCACAGGAGGTGGGAGTTTTCGCGCGCATTGTAATTTCGGAATAGCAAGGCGCGGGTTGAGATGGAGGGAGTTGTCGGAGCATGACGAGACAAAGATATATCTTAAATATTTTGGGCTAACAAGGCGCGGGTTGAAGAGGCGGGAATTTCGCAGCATGATAGATAGAGACGCTAGCTTGAATTTTTGGCATAACAAGGCGCGGCTTGAAATTTTGGAAGAACAAGCTTAACGTGTACCCAAAAAAAAGACAATTTTCACCTCAACATGCACAACACACACACAAACACCATTTAGACTAGAGTAAGGTACATGTGCATTGCATGCATGAGATTTGGCAACCAAATTATGAATAAATAACACATTATAGCATGTAAGCTTTGAGTCATATATGCATGATGTAGATGTTTGTTTAATTCTTATAGTTCATTTCATTCAAAATCATCTAGTTTTTATAAGAAAGCTAATCTATTTTAAGATTCATGGAATTGTGCGTTGTAAGACATAAAGTAAAAAACAAATAATGGCAAATCATGTAGAAAAACATTTGGGCAATTCTGATACGGAAGATTCTAGAACAAATAAGAAGTGCTTGTGTTTTGATGTTTGTGCATTATGCTTAAGTTCAACCATGGAGTCTTCTAGATTATACATGAGGCGAAATCTGGTGGAATCTAGATGATATTCAACGGCCAGTAGTGCTCAAATTTTCCATCTTTGGACCATCGGATTCGCCTCATCCAACGACCATCTTTCAAAGTTAAAGTTACCCACACACAATATAAAAAATAATAATTATATATATAGGGGTATAGATATAGATATGTGATGCGAAAGCCGCCCATCATCTCCAATTAGAATAGTGTGTCCATGCATGGATGCGACGTGGCCAAATGATGTCTGCCATCGGTATCTCAAATTCAAATCATTCTGACCTTGTTCAATGTGTATACATTACAACATGCTCGTTTCCAAACCACACCGCGCAGATCTCCGTTATATTCATGCATGCATGGGTTTCAAACATCAGGATCTCTTATTCAAATATTTGAATTCAACTTTACATTGATTATGACCTCACCTAGTCTTTTACACCCACACAGTTGTCTTCTCTTTATAATTGTACCACTAACTTTCTCTCGTGCATGCATGCACACACACTACCAGTCGGCATTATCCATCGCACACATGCATTCTTTTTCTTCAGGTCGGTCTCCCATGAAGGCACACACCCACACACATCCCCCTCTCCATCATATCGGGCATTCTTTATCTCTCACGCATGCATGCGCAACAATCGATGTTCCTCTATGTATGTGTGTATATAGCTAGGTCTTTCATAGTTTTCCACACAAACCGATCAATCGATATATCCAGTGAGGTCTCACCCTCTTTCCCACGTCCACATCGATCAATCTATACCTCTCTATATAGGATTAACATATATAGCTAATACACCCACGCTAATTATATATCCAATGCCCCCCTCTCATCATCCATGCCTTCCGCTTCATCTCTCAGACGCGTGCACGATGGCAAAGACAGGGGGCAGTCAGGGCCCTGCCCCCCCTAACATCACTATATATCGAGGCTAATATGAATGTGATCATTAGACAATTGCTGCTAAAAATGGTTTAAGTTCATGAATTGACCCTCCTCGTAAAGGATTAGCAATGCTTGCCCCCCTAGCTCATTTATTTTTCATGGTTCCGCCACTGCGTGCAACAGCGCACGTTCTCACCCCCTCTCTCTAAATATCGATCTATCACTTGTGCATTCCTTCATAGTCTCCCTCCACTCGGCCCCTCGCACCATCTTCTAGCCCCCCCTGGATTTTGCCACATGTACAATCTAGCAGACTCCATGGTTGAACTTAAGCATAATGCACAAACCTCAAAACAATAGTGGTTCTCTTTTGTTCTTGAATCTTCCGTATCATAACTGCCCAAACTTTTTTTCTAGTTGAATTGTCATTATTTGTTTTTACTTTATGCTTTACAATGCACAATTCCATGAATCATAAAATAGATTAAGGGCTTCTTTGATTCAAAGGATTCTCAAAGGAATTTTGGAGGACTCTATCATTAGGAATTTTTCCTATCTTGGTTATTTGATTCGTAGGATTGTAAACCATAGGAAATTTTCCATATGATTCATTTGCACTAGATTTCATAGGAAACATCCCATCCACTCAAACCTCTTTGAAAGAATTCTGCGTTTTTTCTATGCGCAATCAAACACTTGTACAATCCTGTAGGATTCAAGATGACATTCCACTATAATCCCATGTTTTTCCTATTCCCGCGTCCTTAGCTTTTTTATAAAAACTAATTGATTTTGAATGAGATGAACTATAAGAATTAAATGAAGGCCTACATTAGGCATATATGACTCAGAGCTTACATGCTATAATGTGGTATTTATTCATAATTTGGTTACAAAATCTGATGCGTGCAATGCACGTGTACCTTACTAGTACTTCAAGTATGTGCAAAACACGTAAATTAGAATACCAATGGCATGCTACACAATGTCTCTCTTACAGTTCATGAAGCCACGTGGCACATGTGGAGGCGTTGTCGCGAGCTTCTTGCGTGGATTGATCACAGTGGCGTGTTGCTGGTTCCAGAAGAATGTACTCGTCCTCCCTGAGCCATACTGGCGG
Source organism: Triticum aestivum (assembly GCF_018294505.1). Taxonomy (NCBI): domain Eukaryota; kingdom Viridiplantae; phylum Streptophyta; class Magnoliopsida; order Poales; family Poaceae; genus Triticum; species Triticum aestivum. The sequence continues at coordinate 578,038,499 of NC_057801.1, read as the reverse complement.
TACATGCACGAAGCGAAGATGTGCACGCACGCCACGCATGCACTCATTCCCTCGCATGCACACGCGGGTACACGGGCGGACGCAATTTTGTATCAAGATCCACCCCATGTGATAATTTGACGCGTGTAAAGTTGTTCACTTCATTGATGGTCAATTAATACAATGCATGCAAACTGAGTGGACGTGAGGGCGGAAGAAAGACATTATTACTCCACTGCGCGCATGCAAGTAGTTAAATCATGGGTTGCTAGTAGTACTTCCATTGCTCTCCTTCGTATTTTGTGCCAATTTTTGACAATAACATAATATTTACGCATTTGAGCAGTGTAGTACTTGAAATTTATGTTCCGCTAAACTCATCGGGAGCCATTTCGAGCCTCAAAACCAAAACCATCAATTAATATTTACCTTGTTCCCATCACATTTGAAAGCCTGCTCACACCTACTAGTACGTACCAAACCTGAACGTGTTCCCACTATGCAGGTATTAGTACTGGTGCTAGTACTTAGGTTATAAAAAGGGGAACTACCTAACCGAAAATTACTCTACCTTTCCTCCTCATAAGTGCTTCTTCTTCGTCCATCGTTGCCATGTCCGGTGAGCAGAGCTCTAGGTCGAGAACTACTCGTAACAAGGGAGCGGCAACCAAGGTTGCGGGAAAAAAAAGAGGGCTTGCCTCCACGCAGAGACCTCGAAAGATCTCTCACGGGCAGGAGATGGCTCCCGGGAGCGCCCTAGCCGCGGAGGCGAACATGCCGAGACGGCGGAGCTGGAGTCGTTATCCCTCGACGACATGCCAGATCAGCTCAATAAGCACCTCAATAAGTAGAAGGAGTTCATCCAAGGCTTGATGGAGTTGTTGAAGGAGAGCCTCGACGACATGCCCTCTGAGCTCAATAAGCAGGGGGAGTTGACCGACAGCTTGGTGATGCTGCTGAAGAAGAGCATTGCCTCGGAGAAGAAGGCGACCGGCGAAATCCTGCGACTTCATGAGGACAAGGCGAAGCTCTGCCACAAGATCGACTTGTTGAAGGATAAGAACGCCGGCTGGAAGAAGCTGCATGAGAATAGTAGTTCCTCGATGAAGATGCTGCAGGCCCTCGTCATGGAATAGAAGGAGGAGTTGGCGAAGCTCCGCATCGAGCACCCGGCTGCTGTCAAGGTACGTAATGTGGCCGTGGAACAGATGATGAAGGCTCGCGTCGAGAAATCCCGCGCCATTGACAGAATGAAGAAGATGGCGGAGGAGACGCGCAAGGAGATGGAGGTCGTGGAGGCGATGAAGAAGCAGTTACAACTCCGTGGTGAATTAGATCATTTGGGGTGATAATCTTCCTTCTTCTTTTGCTCCTGTGTTTCATCTTTTGCTTCGGGTGTTTCGTCGCATGTGTCACGTTCTCTGTGAGGCATGAATAGAACAATGCTTTTTTTGAGGGAATGAATAGAACAATGCTAACAATGAGATGACTAGCAAATTAGATCATTTTTTATCACCATATGGCACTGGGCTACCGTGTTTCGTGCTCCTCCGTCGCAACACTACTCTAGTGGAAAACTTGAGTATACCACATGGTTCTTTGCTCCTCCTCAGGTTGTCGGCGCATTTATACGAGCAGTCAAATCACAAGGCCCGGCCTTCCAGCAGTAATGAGCCGTCAAATCACAAAGGCCCTCGCCTCTCGTGAAACCGACCAAGCTAGACTGCCCCGCCCTATAGCCTTTTAAAAAATGTGTTCTTTTGTACAGCTATAGTATCGATGGATTGCGCCATGGAGCAAAACTTGAAATTAAAAAAAAGGTGGTACATATAGAGAGCGCTCATCGCCAAATTATGCATATAGTACTCTTAAAAAGGCTAGTCACAATAATGGTGTCCAGCACAACCCACCCCTCAAATAAAGTGCCGGTGTGGAGCAACTCGCCACTCCTCATCGAGCTGAACTCGAGTGGCGAGTTGCTGAACCACGCGCCTTCTTGGGGCGGCAACTGGCTCCGTCGGGCCAAGCGAGGTTGGTGAAGCACCGAGCAGCCTCGCCCGTATCCGGAGGGCTCGGCGGGCCACCCAGCCGGGTAATATGCCGGAGAACGGCTCATCGGAAGCCATCAGAAGAGTGGAGAAAATGGTGAAGGAGGAGATGGGGGAGCGGCGGAGGGGTGCAATTCTTGCCCGCTGTCTGTCTGGCCTCATGTAAATAGAGGGCGGACAGTAGGAGCTTGGCCGGCGTCTGGCCTCGTTTAAACTGAGGGTGGATGGGAGGAGCTCGGTCGGTGTTGCGTTCAATTCTGGCCCGCTCATGAACGGACGTGTGGCCGGAGTAGGATTCTCAGTTTGCATGTAGGTTTAACAGAGGGGTTTAATGGAGGCGACGGGCGTGCAGCGGGCGACGCAGTACTATTCGATTTGACAGTAGTAATGAGCCGTCAAATCACAAAGGCCCTCGCCTCTCGTGAAACCGACCGAGCTAGACTGCCCCGCCCTCTAGCCTTTTAAAAAATGTATATACTCCACTTGTATAGTAGTAGTATCGATGGATTGCGCCATGGAGCAAAAATTGAAATTAAAAAAAAGTGGTACATATAGAGGAGCGCTCTTCGCCAAATTATGCATATAGTACTATTAAAAAGGCTTGTCACAATAATGGTGTTCAGCATAAGTGCACAACCCACCCCTCAAATAAAACTAAGCACCCTGGAATTCTTTGACAAAACTAAGCACCTTGAAATTCTTTGACAACTAAATTGCTGGCTATATGATGTTGGCCATATATATTGTATGTATATAATGTGAAGAAACGAGTGGTAGTACTATACCAACTAAAAGATGAAATGTAAGAAATACTAGTATGTACGTACTGAAGAGTTAAAGTAATGAGAAGAAACATAACATAGTTCTGCTGGGGGCTCAGCACAACACACCCCTCAAATTAAATTAAGCACACCTGAAATTAAACTTTGCAACTATTCTGGTAGACACTGCATTAGAACCACCATGAGCAACGACACTGCCACCTTACTCGGAGTCCTCGTCCACGTCCTCGACTTCGTCCTTGTCCCTCTTCCTCTTGCCCGATACTTCTTTGCTTGAACCGCACACTTGGCTGTTGCTCTTCATCCAACCCTTGTAGATATTGAAACAAACGTAGCCATCCATTGCAGCATAGTGGATGTGGTCTATATCTAGTACATTCCGCTGCCATGCATAATGATGAAACGTGCATGGAGGTTTCTCCAGTTTACCGTACGAAGGATGAACCATGGCTCGGGTCAGCATTGAAGGTTGACGAGAGGACACCAGCCGATTCTTCTGGAGGTTGAAGGTGTTGCCTACAACGAGGCCTATCCGACCCAGGACTTCTTTGTCGTTACCAAAGTCTACAGTAATGAATTTGACTAGGTTACTCTCGAGGAAGTCCTTAAAATCCAGGCACTCAACGTCAGCATGGCATATGTGGTAGACCAAGCATAAGTCATGCGCGCAAACCTGGATCACGGCGGGCTTCTTCCTCTCTTCGTCCTTTAGATCCTTCTCTCGTCCCAGGACTGTGGTGTACTCAACATCTAGCCCAGCGACCCACTCATCATTTGAGTCTTCGAACATGCGTCTGAAGCGAGAAAGGCATCCTTTCACCATCACGGAAGAACGGGTGTAGATGACGTCGAACTCATCACCGGTGACAGTTCTAACCTTGTACTCACCACTGATCGTGGGGATTTGGGACGCCATGGATTTGGGAGGAGGGTTAGGATTAGTGGAACTTCCGTAATATGAATGGATGGGACGACTAGGAGCGAACCGCTGTAGTATTGAAGGACGTGCGGGGACGAGTAGGAGCGAACTGCCAGCGTGCGAACGGCAGGGTAGTGGCTTTCCATTCTCCCATGATACGGGCTTCCGAGAGCCCTTGGATCTGAGATCGAACGGTTGCATGGCATGATTCTAGACCTATGGGTGAATAAACTATCCTGGAGGGTTATTCTGCAATTTTTCAGCAACTTAGCATGCGACCGTTTGATCTCAGATCCAAGGGCTGCCAGCAGCCCGTATCATGGCCGCGCCTACCACGACCATCGCGTCACTCACGCGGTCGCGCCCTTGGAGATTTAACACGGTGCGTTAGGCTATCTGACGTTGGCATGTCATACATAGTCATCACTTAGTCACTCATACTACAACAAGGTTGGCTATAAGGTTGGCTATAAGTGTATTTTTTTACTTCTGTCTATCTCTTTATTCGTACTCCCTCCGTCCCATAATATAAGAACGTTTTTGACACTAGTGTAGTGCCAAAACGTTCTTATATTATGGGACACAGGGAGTACTAGTTTTTATTGCATTTGCCAAGGAGTGACCTCTTCCAATGAAATGGTGTTGCTAAGTTTGCTTCATTTAATTAGCTATAGACTCAAAATTGCCTTTTCACCTAGGTACACGCGCTTAGCACCGTTTATTCCTTGGGTCACCAAACTAGTCTCTCTCTTCTTGATTAACTTGCCACATCAGACTTTATGCCTATGTGGCAAGCTTAGCACCTGTAGGAGCAAGTAAGGCTGCTTGTAATGGGATTAGTATCATGCATGCCAACTATGCAATCTTGATGAGGCGACGTTGAATTAAATGAAGAAAAGAGAGAGTTGAGTATCATAATATGATACTGTAGTATCATATTAAATGATGTGCTACTATGTGTCATGCATGACAATAAATAAACTACCCTATGATACCAACACATGATACTATGCATTACGGATGTAGTATCATACAGAAGTATCATATGCATGATACTAGTATATGATACTCTCCATTACGACCAACCTAAGTACAATAGTGCGCTTTACATGGCATTTTTGCATATGTGGAGGAAAGAGAGGCAAGGAAAAAGTGGAGAAGTGGGTTCTCATGCAAGTGTCAGCCTGTACTACATGGTGGAGCATTGGGAGAGGCACATGTATGGAGGTGGTCAGGAATCGGGAGACTCATGCTGGTCATAGCGCCATAGTTAAAATGATAATGGCAAGTCAAATCATGGGGCCCCACTTGTCCAGCAGTAACTCGCTGTCAAATCACATAGCCCTATGTTTGCAGCAGCCTACTCCCTTGTCTTCTCGCGTCTCTGTCGAACCGACAAGGCGGAACTGCCCCGCCGCCTACCGCGCAGGAAAAGCCCCACCCTCGACTTTTAAATAGTATACAGTATACTAATTTTGTATCCATGGATTGCGCCATGGAGCAAAGCCTCTAGAAAACGGCAGTACACATGTACGGAGTATACAGCACGCCCGTCGCGTTCGCGTCGCAGCCCAGACGGTCGGTCGGTCTGGCACGCTGCTCTCCGAATGGAACGCGCGTCATATTGCGTTTGCACACACATGTGGGACGGCAATTGAGAACCGACCATAGGCACACTCCCCGGATCCGCAAGTCGGGTGACTTTATAGAAGAGGGATACGAGCGATAGTACTAGAGAAGTGTTGTACTACGTTGGTGCCTGGACAATCCCTGCAAGACACGGAAGATCAGTTCGTCCATGCATGTGACCAGACTCCAGCAGACACGCCTGGATTGGCTATTGTCTACATATCGTGTAGGCTGTGTTGTACATGGCTGTAGTTGTGGTGAGAAATCTAAAAAAAAGGTTTCTTGTCATCTCACAAAATTAGGTGTCATGTGCTTCAGATCACTGCGAGGGTTAAACAACGACAACTAAGTTGGGCTAGTCATTGGGGGCACATGCACGAAGACTACTCGGCTGCCATCTAGGTCAAGCCTGCTATGTTAATTAGGACATCTATCAATGGACCCCTTTTCTACGAGTTTATCTTTAATTTGAGCTTTGTTCCTCGTCTAGTTTGTCCGTCGGGATTCATGTTATCTCCTTTGGGCAGTGAGGTCATGATTTCTTGTCATGTGGCATTTTTTCGTGTTATATGTTATAATCCGGCGCTTCAGATCAAAATGACGACAACTGCGCCTCCGGGCCACGTGCATGAAGACTTCTCGACAGTCATTGACGAGGTCAAGTCGGCTCCGGTAGACAAAAGAAAACTAGTACTACTCCACTATATAGGCAGGAGCCTCCGCGCTTGCTTGCTAGTGTTGCTCTCTTCACACTGTCTCGGCCTCTCTAGATCTAAACACGGCAGCGGTGGCCACTCTCTCTCTCTCTCTCTCTCTCTCTCTCTCTCTCTCTCTCTCTCTCTCTCTGCTCACCGCTGGTCACAGATCCAGCGAGATCCTCTCCGCCGGGGAAGGTGAGAAGGTGCAATGTTCACGCGGTCATCCTCGGTGACGACTCTTACCCACTGCTGGGCGCGTCCCGATCAGCCTGCCTTGTCGTTCTCTCCCAAGCACCGCTGGCGAGGGAGGGCCTCCGACTCCTTCTTCCTTGCTGTCGTAGTGTGGGCAGATCCGGCCTCCCACCGCCCACCTAACGACATCCCGGCGACCATCAGGTATAACTTCCTTCAAAACCGGCCTTGCTCTACTTCCTGAGCTCCTGACATCGCTGCATTTGTATCTTCTACTATTTCTCAGGCCCCCTCGTAGATAGGATCGATCGGTTGTTCAAAAACCACCTGTTTTTTTATGTTTAAGAGGTAAAACTAGTTCATGCACTCGAATCTAGTACTACTTGGTTCAAACAAGGAAGAAAGGGGGTGGGGGTGGGGGAGGATTTGTTACCTGAATCTAGGACTTGGTCGAAAGAGGAAATAATGGGGGCAAAAAGTAGCAGAGACTGGCTATCCAACTGGTCTCTAGGTCTAGTAGGGAAATAGAGGGAAACATAGTACAAACTCAATATAAACCTGATCTATTGGTTGAAAAAGGAAAGAAAGTGGGGACTGGGGGACAAGTCAACAGAGCAAGTCCAGCACTAGATTTGCTAGCCTCACACAGTATAAGGTGGCTATACCAAACAAAAATGGGACCAACCCAGATATCCTGTTCTGATGTTTGTTGCCCCGAGCCACTCTTATGTAATGCCACTGGTAAAATTTAGCAGTCGCACTGTTAAAAGTAAGGACACGTTAAACCAATGTTGTTTTCAATGTAATGCCTCCAGTAATATGAATCAATGGCACTTTTTTTACATGTCCTACTAAATTTCCCATTAAGATAAGTTGGTTCTTTTCGTTAGAAATGCAACTGTCCTGGTCCGCCTACTCTCCCGTGCCCAAAGTAATGTCGTATTTAACGGTTGTCATAGTTAATCCTATTGCCCACACTAATATCTAGCAATGCCACTCCTTTAGAAATTGCTACTGTCCTTGTAGGATTGCCATTCAGATAAGGAGCATGCTTCTTTTCATTTGATGCATGTTTCATCACTTGTTAGTCACCCTCCTTTCCACCTTTTTGTGCAAACAGAGATATACATTTCACGCTCGATCTTAGTTGAACTGCACAAATGATATCCAAATTATAGTTGAGCATTCCAGGAGCTTCACAACCAACCTTGATGTTGCTCAATTTTATTGCAACTAATGAAGAAGAAGCTCTGTGGGTTTCGTTTTCTGATGGAAATGTAACCGGGGTTGGAGCCCTTTTCTTAATAATTATTGAAGAAGAAGCTGCTAGCTCACGGGACATTGCTTCATTTTAGGTGAACTGCACCAAAAGGTCCCATGAATTGAATCATCCAGGTTGGTGACTGAAAGAGCCAGCTTCAGCATCCCAGTCTAAGCACCCCCGTCCTCCATCCTTACGATGCACGGTACACCTTGTTTGCCACCTGCTCGACCCTAGTGTCACTAATAAAATGAAGTAATAATACAGTTAAAATAGAGTGAGTGTCATCTCTATCATTTCATTTCCAATGTAGATAAAGACAGTGCTTCTCTTTGTTAATGTATATTTCATCAACTAGTCCCATTGTTAATGTTTAAGCGTTTCTGCAAACTGGGGTGCTTAATTTTAGTTGATATGTACAAAAATAGAGATTTGAATGTCTCAAGGCACCTCCTTGTACTACCGCTGTACACTGATGTTCATCACTGGTAGAAGGTGTATCTGGGAGACTTGGGACGATGTCCAGTATAAGGCGTACCATATGAGGCGTCGCAGGGCCCATCTCGCCCTCGCAGCATGGCATACTATGATACTATCGCGATATTTTCTTCTATTTATTTTGTGTGTTTCATCAACTAGTGCCACTATAATGTAATCACACTTTTTCATTATCTGTGCAAACAGGGTTATTCAGCTGCATTTTGGTGGAACTGCACAAATGTACGTATGGAACCGGCATATATGCAGAGTGCGAGGTGTGCCAAGTAAACATTACCGACACCAACCATGCTGCATGCACGCATTGGCATCCACCACCACTAGTGGGATGTGTGGCGCTCTCTGTGGACGGATCTTTCTCGGCAGCAAATCCTCTAACCATACTAGTAGCTTATATTTGCAGTTTTCTAGGGAGTACTCTTTTCTGAAAGAAGCACCAATCTATTTTTCTTTATTTGTACACTGTGTCACAACTTTAACCCAAAGGTCCAGAGCTATTTTAGAGTGATTGGCGTAGTACTCGGAGACTGATTGTAAGCATGATTTTCATTAGCTGTCACACTGATTGTAAGCATGAGCAGGTGGAAGATTAGGTTAGTGCGAAGCTTACCTTGAACCCTATCGCCGCCGTTGAAACGAGGCGAGCATCGAGGGAATCGTGGAGAACGGCGGGGAAGCGACGTCGCGACATCTGGCCTCCTCTTGCAGTGGGAGAACGAATACTAATGTGGCTCCGGCTGGCTCTGCACCCTCACGAACGGCACACCATACTCGATCGATTCATTATCCTCTGGGTGCTCAACCTTCGACCTGTACGCCCACCACCTCCGCCTGACTGTCGCCTCGGGCGAATCTGTCTGCTCCATCGCCCAGAGGAGATACTCGATGAACTCGGATGACTGCGGCGTGACTGCCGCCGAGGAGTACATGTACATCACCGCCCTCATCGCCCCCGTCTTGCTATTTCGCATACATTGCCACATGGCCCGCACCATCCTCAAAATCTCCCACTCATTGTCAAACCAACTAAGGATCTCCTTCAACCTGGCTAACTTTGCCTGGTCGCCGGCGGTGATCTGCCTGATTCGCTGCTGCATCCTCTCCATAGATGTCCTTCTGAGTGGTCCGATGCTAGCTTTGGAAGATGGGAGGAGAGACGGTGGTCTTGCAATAGAGAAGAGGGAGAGGCGAGACGTTGGTTTCGGAATGGAGATGATGGAGAGGAGAGGTGGTGGTTTTGCAATGGAGAAGATCAGAAGAGGGAGAGGCGAGACGGTGGTTTTGGAATGGAGATGATGGAGAGGAGAGGAGGTGGTTTTGCAATGGAGAAGACCAGAAGAGGGAGAGGTGAGACGGTGGTTTTGGAATGGAGATGATGGAGAGGAGATGAGGTGGTTTTGCAATGGAGAAGATCAGAAGAGGGAGAGGTGAGATGGTGGTTTTGGAATGGATATGATGGAGAGGAGAGGAGGTGGTTTTGCAATGGAGAAGAGGGAGAGGAGCGTGCGGCAACGATTTAGGATTGGACGAGAGGGCCGGTGCGCTGTGACTGGATGAAATCAAAATCAATTTACCCTTCAATTAAGAAAGCGACCCCACATTAACTAGTCTCCCTTTTATTCTGGGTCATAATTGACCATGATTTTCGCACATAAAATATATGTTATACATTGCAAAAATAATATAATTTGAAAGTACATTCAGATACGAGCCAAATGATACCATTTTTGGTGACATGCATTCACATTTTGCTTGTCAAATACAGTACGTGGTCAAACTTTGACCCAAAATACGCAAAACAACAAAAAAATACTTCCAAGACCAGTGCTGCTCTTCCACTCTTCTCCTCTTAAACCACCGCCGCTCCTCTCCTGTTCCAATCTAAATCCAGCGCCGCTCCTCACCTCTTCCATTTCAAAACCACCGCCCCTCCTCTCCTGTTCCAGTCCAAAACCAGCATCGCTCCTCTCCCGTTCTAATCCAAAACCAGCGCCGCTCCTCTCCTCTTCCATTCAAAAACCACCGCCGGCGAGTGAAGGTGCTATGGAGAAGTAGATCGATGGAGGAGTACAACCGATACGTGAGGATCGCAGACGGCGACCCTATGAAGCTAGCTAGGATGTTGGAGTCTTGGTTTGACAACAAGGACCAACTAGCGGCGACGGCGACATCCATGGCCAAATATCTACAACAGAGCGAAAAGGCGACAATACTCCCGGCGGGAGTCGCGCCGGAGTACATAGAGCTGCTCCTCTCGGCCATGGAGCAAACAGATTCACCGAATCCGATCGTGAGGGAGAGGTGGTGGGAGTATGATCCCAGATGGAGCATCCACCAGAGATTGAAGGATCGAGCATCTACAGGGTGATGTTTGTGAGGGTGTCCTACTAGAGTGAGCCGATGGAGTCTTCGTCGACCAAACCCAACTGCAAGAGGAGAAAAGCAGTTGGCCCGAAGACGCTTGCCCGCCATCGTCTCCCTCGCCGTTCACATCGTCTCATGGGGCGGCTGTCTGCCGCCGAGGAATAGGAGGGGACTGCCCCCCCCCAGCCTAATAGTCGGGCAGGTTGTGAATTGTCAGGAGGAGCTTAGGGTTGTCAGTATTTGCAGGTTGTGAATTGTGTTTTGTGTTGTGTATTTTGAGAGTACTTTCAGATATGAATGTATTTTGAATTTCAGATTTTCAGTATTGAGCATATGAAGTATTTTATGAATTCTATAGATCTATTTTTAGCACTTAAAAATGTAGTTTCATAGGAGTATAAAAGTGCAGACAATGTGATTCTCGGAGAAGAAACTGCAAGTTTCAGTTTCAGATAAGAAACTGCAAATTCAGTTTCAGATAAGAAACTGCAACTTTCAGAGGCAGAGCATTTATATTAACACGACCTTTTCAAACAGGGTTAACATCATGTTGGAAGTTTTATTCATGGTTGAAAATGGAACTACCAGCCGGTTAACATCATGCTGATCAACATTTATGCATCGCACATCTTCATATGATGCACAGTCAAAATGCCCACACGATGTCGAGTGTGCAAAACACAGAGAAAACGAGGGACGAAGTGTTGGCAAGTGTTAGACGTGGTTTTGGGTTGCCCCATCTAGGCTTTCATTTTTAACATGTGCAGCCCACGACCTCGGATGGGATGTCCATAGGCCTGTTTGTATTTTCTTGAGGGCCATCCTGTATCGACCGGCCTATGGACCTCCCATCCGAGGTTTTATTTTTCTTGAATATCGGCAGCCCAATTTATGTATTTTTTTGAAGAAAACACAGAGGTTTGTTCTATTTTTCTATATAAGAATAGGAACGCCAGGTCCAACTTATGTTTCCCTTATAACTATATTATATATATATTCAAATTATTTTATATGTTATTATATATTAGTTTTATTGTCATCATATATTTAACAGATACTTACATATGTAAGAAAACAATATCCCACATCTTATTAACTTATAAAAATAATTTCTTAACAATAAAATCCTGGATTGTTTTGGCACAAAAATCCTAGTGATTGTGTACAAAAGCTTGGTAAGATTTAAGGACGAATGTAATAATATCACTTATTATTTAAATATATTTATAACAAAATGCTTAGCCCCTTTTTATTTTTTGATAACATTGCTGGCCCAACCCAACATTATAATTAGAATCATCCCAGCAAAATCGTGTATTTCGAGAAAGTGCAAATGGCCTGTAATTTTTTAGGAAATAAAATAAATGGGCCGCATGGATGCTACATAATTTGTTCACCCAGCCCAGCTAATGGCTGTAATTCAAAAATATATATATCAAACTGACTGTAAATTCTACCATGCAAAAAAAAAGACTGTAAATTCTGAAAAAATAGGTTGAATACGTGCCACATTTTTGGAGGCCAAAATGTGGGCCAATAGGTCGAAGCCAACGCAAGTCATTGTCAATTTAGTCAACAAATGATTCTGGCATGTTAGCCACTGGATTTACATCCAACGACTGGCATCCATCTTCAATCTCTCGTCTTCTTCCTCCAGCGCCGCCGGGACCACCTCCCGCCTCCTGCTGCTAGCAGCTCTGCTTTGCATGCTTCGCTATGAAGCGCTACTCCACCGTTGGCCAGGCCATCCCTCCACCCCTCCACACCTCCTGTTCTTCTCCACCGACTGCCGAACCACACCGCACTAGAACCAGTTAACCCTCATACACCTCTCCCTCTGCACCTCTACTCCCGCGTCTTCCCATCTCTGGCTCGTTGCTGTCCGGGGCCTCGCCGTTGTCCACCACCTTGGATGCGCTCAGCGTGGCGTGGTCAACGTGGTCAACGAACGACACCATCGGAAGTAGGCTATGCGTGGAGAGGCTGACAGTTGGGTCCATGGCCGCACACAAGGAAATGCCTCCTTATTACGCGCAAAATAATGATTCCTCCACCTGACATCTGGAACCCACCGGAAGGGCCTCTGTATTTTGCGAAAAAAACGTGACCCCCGCTGATAGGTCAGACCCACCAGCTATCTTCGCACGCAAGGAAGTGCCTCCTTATTACGCACAAAAAAAAATGAATACTCCCCCTGCCAGCTGGAACCCAGCATAGTGGGAGGCTGACTTGTGGGCCTACCAAGTTGACGGGGACGGAGGGCTTTGCCAACTTAGTCAATATGAATGATTCTAGCTCCTGTTACCGTACGATGTTCATCCAACGGCCGTAGTGCTTCTTCAACCTCTGGTCTTCTTGCTCCAGCCGCCCAAACCAGCGCCGGTTGTGTCGCGTGCTCCTGCCTCCTGTGGCCGGCTGTGATGCCGCGGAGGCCTCACCGCCCCCTACTACTCCCACCGCTGGCCAGGCCATCCCTCTACTCACCCACACCCCCTGTTATTCTGCGGCGACAGCAGCCTCACACCGCAGTCGAACCATTGAACCCTCGTACTCCTCTTCGCATGGGCATCCACTGCTGCGTCTTCCCTGGCTCCGAGTTGTCCCCTTCCTAGGCCTCCCCGTCGTCCACCGCCGTGGTCCTCTCGGCGCGGCGTGGTCAAGGAACGACTTCCATCGAACGTGGACTGTACGTGGAGAGGCTGACAGCTGGGTCCACGGCTACAGCAAAGAAGTGCCTGATAGTCGTGACCCACCTGGTCGGGACCTCCTTATTACATGGAAAATAATTATTCCTCCACCTGACAGCAGGGACCCACCAGACGGGCCACCGTATTTTGTGAAAAAATGTTTCCCCCTGACTACCGGGACCCACCAGCTACATCTTCGCACATAAGGAAGTGCGTCCGGGCAAAAAAAAAACGATTCGCCCCCCTGACTGCTGGGACCCACCAGCTACATCTTCGCACGCAAGAAAGTGCGTCCGGGCAAAAAAAACGATGTGCCCCCCTGACTGCTGGGACCCACCAGCTACATCTTTGCACGCAAGGAAGTGCGTCCGAGTAAAAAAACTATTCGCCCCCTGACTGCTGGGACCCACCAGCTACATCTTCGCACGCAAGGAAGTGCCTGACAGTCGGGACCCACCTGGTCGAAGCGTACGTAGCGTTGTCATTCTGGTCGCGAACGTGTACGTACATATATACTGGTTGATGTAGAGGCGTGCACGTAGCATGTACACGTACGTACAGCGGCCAGTGTGCAAGAAAGAAAATATGGCCACGTATGTGTACATACGGGCGGGGTCTCGAACGCCTACTCGCGGATACGTACGGCTAGGGCTCGTGTACATGGCTGGGTCGGAAGGGAGAAATAGCGTCGTCGTCGTGTTCATGGGGAGCCAACCGGCTGGGTCGGAACGGAATGCATGGTCGTGTTCATCGGGAGGGCTTGGACGGAACAGACGATGGAAACGAGGCCTGGCGTACCGCAGAATGGAGGAAACGGCCTTGTGTTCGACCGGCCACGTTCTAAACGGGATCCTATTCATCGGGAAGGGTGTGGCGTACCGCAAAACGGAGGAAACGGACCTCCTACGGTCGAAACGGGGGTCCTGTTGATCAGGAGGGGTGTGGCATACCGCAAAACGGACGAAACAGACCTCCTACGGTCGAAACGGGGGTCCTATTGATCTGGAGGGGTGTGGCGTACCGCAAAACGGATGAAACAGACTTGTGTTGGAGCGCTACGGTCGAAACGGGGGTCTTGTTCATCGGGAGGGGTGTGGCGTACCGCAAAACGGGACTCCACGAGATACTGTTCATCTCCACCGTCGACCTCCTCCAGCCTCCACGGGCTACCGTCGACCTCCTCCATCCTCCACGGGCTACTGTTCATCCAGCCTCCACCGCGCGCTACTCCATCGGCTACTGTTCAACCACCCCTCCACGGGCAACCCTCCACCATCTACTGTTCATCCAGCCCTCCACACCACGGGGTCCTGTTCATCCAGAGGCAACGCCACTGCTCACTGTTCATCCAAATCCCCCCTCCCACAACGCTCACTGTTCATCCCAGAGGCAGCATCGATCGGCTTCAGTTAGCAGCAGTGGCGAAGGAATCGCTCGATCGGGTTCAGTTAACAGCCATCGATCAATCACTCAGGTTCAGTAACGCGTAGCCTGCAGTGCAATTGCTCGGGTTCAGTTAGAGCCCAACACCTCGCTCGGGTTCAGTTAGAGCCAACGCCTCGCACACACGCGCGTACGTGTACGAGAGAAATGCGCATCGCTCGGCCCCCGACCTCCCACCGTAACCGGGAACTCCCCGAAATTTTCCTCGCCCTCGCTTCTACCATGGTTTTTTCTGTCATGGATGGCCCAAAGAATGTCATGAAGCTGCGTCTCCGGCCCGCCCAGGACGAAAAGCCCATTTTCTGTCATGATTTTTTGTCATAGAAGTAGGAGCCCACCACATCTATGATGATACCGGTTTTTGTCCCAATTATCATCATAGAAGTGTCATATGTATGACAGAAAAAAAATCGTTCGGCCCAAAATGTCACGGATGTGTCTTTTTTTTGTAGTGATGGCATGGGGGCGCGGCTTGAGGCAGGATCCCAAGTGGGATTCGGCCCCACTTGGGGCGCCTCCAGGCCGCCCCTCCCCCCCCACCTATATATACATGGGAGGGGAGCGCCTAGCACAACCAGAACAATTTCTTAGCTGTGTGCGGCGCCCCCTCCATTGTTTACAACCTCGGTCATATTTTTGTAGTGCTTAGGCGAAGCCCTGCGGAGATAGTTTCACCATCACCATCACCACACCATCGTGCTGCCGGAACTCATCCACTACCTCGCCGTCTTGCTAGATCAAGAAGGCGGAGGACGTCACCGAGCTGAACGTGTGCTGAACACGAAGGTGTCGTATGTTCGGTACTTGATCGGTTGGAGCGGGAAGAAGGTCGATTACATCAACCACGTTACTAGACGCTTCCGCTTACAATTTCCGAGGGTGCGTAGACACACTCTCCCCTCTTGTTGCTATGCATCTTCATGGATAGATCTTGCATGTGCGTAGAATTTTTTTGTTTTACATGCAACATTTCCCTACAGTGGCATCCGAGCCAGGTCTATGTGTAGATGATATGCACGAGAAGGACACAATGAGTTGTCGGCGGTGATGGTCATACTGATTACCACCAACGTCTTATTTTGATTTGGTGGTATTGGAAGATGAAGCAGCCCGGACCAACCTTACATGTCCACGTACATGAGAACGGTTCCACCGATAGACATGCAACTTGTTTTGCATAATGGTGGCTGACGGGTGTCTGTTTCTCCTACTTCACTTGAATCGAATTTGACTACAGCCAATCCTTAAAGAAGGTTAAAGTAGCAAACTTGATAAATAACCGTTATGGTTTTTGCCGTAGGTAAGAACGGTTCTGGCTAGAAGCCTATAGCAGCCACGTAAAACTTGCAACAACAAAGTAGAGGACGTCTAGCTTGTTTTTGCAGGGCATGTTGTGATGTGATATGGTCAAGACGTGATGTGATATATGTTGTTGTATGAGATGATCATGTTTTGTAATATCGACAATCGGCAAGAGCGTTTGGGCTGTCTCTTGACTATTGTATGAAATGCAATCGCCATGTAATTGCTTTACTTTATCGCTATGTGTTAGCAATAGTTGTAGAAGCAATAGTTGGTGAGACGACCCCGACGCAATGATGTAGATCAAGGTGTCAAGTTGGTGACGAGGGGGATCATGATGATGCTTTGGAGATGGAGATCAAAAGCACAAGATGATGATGGCCATATCATGTGACATATTTTGATTGCATGTGATGTTAATCCTTTATGCATCTTATTTTTCTTAGAACGGTGGTAGCATTATAAGATGATCCCTTCACTAAATTTCAAGATAAAAGTGTTCTCCCCGAGTATGCACTGTTGCTAAAGTTCGTCGTTTCGAAGCACATCGTGATGATCGGGTGTGATAGACTCTATGTTCACATACAACGGGTGCAAGACAGTTTTGCACATGCAGAATGCTTGGGTTAAACTTGACGAGCTTAGCATGCACAGACATGGTCTCGGAACACTAGAGATCGAAAGGTCAAACGTGAGTCATATAGTAGATATGATCAACATAGAGATGTTCACCACTGATGACTACCCCATCTCACATGATGATCGGTCATGGGTTAGTTGATTTGGATCATCTATCACTTAGTAACTTGAGGGATGTTTATTTAGGTGGGAGTTCATTAGTAATTTGATTAATTGAACTTAAGTTATCATGAACGTAGTCCTGATAGTATTTGCATATCTATGTTGTAGATCAATAGCTCACGATATAGCAATCCTATTTTTGATATGTTCCTAGATAAAACTAAGTTGGAAGATGATGGTAGCAATAATATGGATTGGGTCCATGATCTGAGGATTATCCTCATTGATGCACATAAGGATTATGTCCTTGATGCACCGCTAGGTGACAGACCTATTGCAGGAGCATATGTAGATGTTATGAATGTTTGGAAAGATCGACATGATGACTAATTAATAGTTTAGTGCACCATGCTTTATGTCTTAGAACCGGGACTTCAAAAATGTTTTGAACGCCATAGAGCATATTAGATGTTCTAAGGCTGAAATTGGTATTTTAGACTCATGCCCATGTCAAGAGGTATGAGACCTCTGACAAGTAGATTTCCTACAAGATGGAGGAGAATAGCTCAGCCAGTGAGCATGTGCTCGAATGTCTGGGTACTACAATCACTTGAATCAAGTGTAAGTTAATCTTCTATATAAGATAGTGATTGACAGAGTTCTCTAGTCACTATCACCAAGCTACTAGAACTTCATGACGAACTATAATATGCAAGGGATGCCGAAAACGATTCCCGAGCTCTTCGCGATGTTGAAATTGGCGAAGGTAGAAATCAAGAAAGAGCATCAAGTGTTGATGGTTAACAAGACCACTAGTTTTAAGAAAAAGGGCAAGGGAAAGAAAGAGAAACTTCAAAATAATGACAATCAAGTTGCCACTCCTGTGAAGAAGCCCAAAGTTGAACCTAAGCCTGAAACTAAATGCCTCTACTGCAAAGGGAGTGGCCACTAGAAGCGGAACAACCCCAAATACTTGGCGGATAAGAAGGATGGCAATGTGATCAGAGATATATTTGATATACATGTTATTGATGTGTACCTTACTAGTATTCGTAGTAACCCCTGGGTATTTGATACCGGTTCAGTTGCTAAGATTAGTAACTCAAAACAGGAGTTACAGAATAAACAGAGACTAGTTAAGAGCAAGGTGATGATGTGTGTTGGAAATGATTCCAAGGTTGATACGATCACCATCGCACACTCCCTCTACCTTCGGGATTAGTGTTGAGCCTGAATAAATGTTATTTGGTGTTTGCGTGGAGCATGAATATGATTCATTTAAGAAAGAGAATAATTGTTGCTCTATTTACATGAATAAAACCTTCTATGGTCATACACCTAATGTAAATAGTTTATTGAATCTCGGTCATAGTGGTACACATATTCATAATATTGATGCCAAAAGATACAAAGTTGATAATGATAGTGCAACATATTTCTGGAGCTGCCGTTTAGGTCATATTGGTGTAAAGCGCATGAAGAAACTCCATGTAGGTGGACTTTTGAAATCACTTGATTATGAACCATTTGATACTTGCGAACCATGCCTCATGGGCAAGATGACTAAAACTCCGTTCTCCAGAACAATGGAGCGAGCTAATGACTTACTGAAAATAATACATACCGATGTATGCGGTCCGATGAGTGTTGAAGCATGTGGCGGGTATAGTTATTTTCTCACCTTCACATATGATTTAAGTAGGTATGGTTATATCTACTTAATGAAACACAAGTCTGAAACATTTGAAAAGTTCAAAGAATTTTGGAGTGAAGTGGAGAATCATCATAACAAGAAAATAAAATTTCTACAATCTGATTGCGGAGGCAAATAATTGAGTTACGAGTTTGGCCTTCATTTAAAACAATTTCAAATTGTTTCACAACTCACGCCACGTGGAACACCACATCATAACACTACTAGGGAAAAGCCTAGCAGCAGCGCGGGTTTTAGGCCTATCAGTAGCGCGGGCAGGAGCGCTACTGATAAGGCGCTACAGTTAATGCTTAGCAATAGCGCGCCTGGATCCATGCTACTGCTAAATTGACTTAGTAGTAGCGCTTCTTCAGAACCGCGCTACTGGTAATTAGTAGTAGAGCTTCTCCTTTCCCGCGCTACTACTATTATTTAGTATTTTATTTCTTTTTTATTTCATGTTGTATTCATACACCTTTACACAAGTTTTCATACAACAGGAATTTAGAGCTTGTTTTTACATCATAATGAGTTATTACATCACGGGGTGAAAGAACCGTGGACTAGTTTCAAGTGGATGTCCATCCACTTGAAACTAATCCGCGGTTCTTTCACCCAATGATATAATAATATCATCATCATCATCATATCATTAACAACTTATCATCATAATACATCATTGTCATATAACACCTCCTCAAGATCATTGTTTTCATCAATGACATCACATAGCAAATTGGTCACTAGTCGTAATCACAAGCACTCCACATTATCAACTCTAACACATTACCACATAATAAACATATTGTACCTCATAGGACCTACTACATTCGATTAAGACCTACTACATTTTCTAAGGTAAAATAGCAAAAAACAAGATAGCCCCTGACTCTCCATTATGGAGAATGGAGATTAGCCTATCTCCAATTCTTGCCTTTCGCTGAATGTTACTTCCAAGAACCTCCTTGCAAATGTTCATACATTTCTTCCATTCTTTGATGATCATGTGTTCACCGGTTTTAGAAATCTGATATGCACAGGTGAGCTCCCTAGATTTACCTGGCAGTATGTTCAGAACTGAGAGGCGACCATTCAGAGACATCAGATGAGGCACACAATCCATCGGGAGTTTCTATTGAAAAACATAATAATAACTTCGTAGTTAGCAATGATGTACTAGTTTTAGAAGTATGCAAAAGATGCATGGATGTCGTAATAGTAAAAAATCTTACCAGGGTATCTCCAGAGAAGTTACCGTGGTTCAACACATGCACTAGTGGCACGTATTCACCATAATTTGGAGGAGTTCGATAATAGTTATTGTAATTCTCAAGAAGACTACAAAATGCGATCAGATGATTTTTCTCCTTATATGTTAATTCGGTGCCATCGATGTAGTGGGTTTTATCTACCATCTTCCGCACAGTCTTTGAAGAATCAAAATAAGCTATCAATGGAAATAAGCTATCAACTATTTTGAAATAAACAATATAAATTAGTTAATAACTATGTTTGAGAAACTCACATAGCGGTACAATCAGAAGCGTATCAACAAGGACCCAAATGTCCATATTGTCCTGCTCGATGTCAGGATCACCAAGATCCATGGTGACAATCATACCCTCATAAAAACCATACATTTTGCAAAGTGCTTCCCAATTTTGGCGACCAAAATGGGTTACGCTCTGAGCATTGCATAGATTTACTTCCAAATCCATATCATGATGGGTCCTTAGGTGTATTTTCTTTGTTTCGAAATTTTCATGGTCTTCAAAACCCATCCTCTCCAAGACATAGCGTCTTGCATGGCATGGGATAAGCTAGTCGAATTGTAAAATATGAAAATTAGACGTTGAAATAGTTGAAGTCATGCTTAATTACGAAAAAACACTTGTCGTTGTTGCGTACCGTTTCACAATCGAAGGTCTCCTCGAGCTTAATGCTGAAGCGCCGATCTTCGTCCAGCTGAACGAACCTGTCGCACATACCTCGATCGTCGTGGCACCAGCTACACTCCCCTGGGAGACTGTCATCGTCCGAGTACGACATTTCCTACATTCATAATTCGAAGATTAAACTTGTACATATTCTAGCACAAGTCATGCCAGAATTCACGAAAAAAATCCGGCATTACCTTTGCTAAAAAAGGACATATCGAGCACCTGAAATTTGCCGGAACGGAAATTAATCAACACTCCGGCAAAACATAGGCCACTCGGAGATGTAAACTGAACATGAACAGCCACTTGGGCAACCACATATCCTATTTGAGCAACAACACAAGATATACAAGGATATTTGGCTGGTCTCACCTCGATGTCGGAGGGGGTTGGTGACTGGGACGACGGCGGGGATGTCGGAGGGGGTCGATGACGGGGACGACGGCGGGGATGTCGGAGGGGGTCGGTGACGGGGACGACGGCGGTCACCTGAAACCATATAAGTTATCACTAATACATCCTGAATAATTGCTTAAACTAAAAAATAACAACAAATATGACATGTTCAACTAGTTTTATTAATTCAACTAGTTCTTACTAAATATAAACTTACTATAAATAGAAAAAAACTAGTTCTTTCTAAAAATAAAGTAGTTCAACTAGTTATATTAATTATTTACTAAAAATACATTAGTTCTATTAATTCAACTAGTTCAACTAGTTTATTAATTTACTTAGTAAACTAGTTCAACTACAACTAAAGTAGTTCAACTACAACTACTATTAATCATACTACCCTAGTTAACTAGTACCATCACTACTAGTAATTAACATCTACTACTACTAAAAATCTAGTACTAACTAAGCAACATCTAGTACTAGCTATGAACCCTAAATTAACATCTACAACTGCTAAATCTAGTACTAACTAGTGGCAGGGGGTGGGGGCGACGGAGAGGTAGCTAGGGGCGGCGAGGTCGATGGCGGTGGGAGGAGGGCTGCCGGCGGAGGAGGGAGGAGGGGCGGCCGCAGGCGGAGGGAGGAGGGCAGCGGCGGAGGAGGGAGGGACGGTCACAGGCGGAGGGAGGATGTGCGAGGAGGAGGGAGGAGGGACGGAAGGAAGGGAGTACCTCGGCGATGGACGGACGAAGGCGGCGGCGGCGACGCACGACGACAGTTATCGGCATGGGGGGGAGGGCGAGAGTGAGTGTGAGTGAGGGCCGGTCGTGCGCGTGGGGATAAGGTAGGGATAGTTGTAGTGCGTTTGCCAAAACGCGCTACAGCTAATCTGAATAGCAGTAGCGCTTTGCACATAAACCGCTACTTCTAAGTGTAACTATACAGAAAATACGTCAATGCAAAAATACATTGGCCATCAATGATTTTTTGTGTACAATCTGAATTGTCAATATGAGTCCTCTTCGGTAGGAACCGGAGAGGACTCATATTGCGGCCACAAATTTTACACATAGAGTTCAGTGAAGACCAACTGGTTGTGGTAGTTTCAGAAATAACATATTTAAGGTGGTAAACACCCTGTTCACGGTTTTCCTATAAGCGCGCTGCTGCTAACTTCTATAGCAGTAGCGCTGTTCAATATAGTGTGCTACTGCTATAACTAGCGGGGGGGGGGAGGTCATGGCAATTATAGCAGTAGCGCGGTTTGTGGTGGACGCGCTACTGCTATTTTCCTGTCAGCAGCGCGTTTCGCTAACACGTGCTGCTGCTAAATAGCAGTAGCTTGGTATTTTGGGGAGCGCTGCTGGTAAGATTCTGTGTATAGGCTTTTCCCTAGTAGTGTAATGGTGTGTCCAAACGTCGTAACCGTACTTTATCAGATATGGTGCAATCTATGATGTCTCTTACCGGTTAACCACTATCGTTTTGGGGTTATGCATTAGAGACATCTGCATTCACATTAAACAGGGCACCGTCTAAATCCGTTGAGACGACACTGTATGAACTGTGGTTTGGCAAGAAACCTAAGCTGTCATTTCTTAAAGTTTGGTGATGCAACGCTTATGTCAATAGGCTTCAGCCTGATAAGCTCGAACCTAAATTGAAGAAGTGCATCTTCATAGGATACCCTAAGGAAACAATTGTGTACACCTTCTACCACATATCCGAAGGCAAGATTTTTGTTGCCAAGAATGGGTCCTTTCTAGAGGAGTTTCTCTCAAAGGAAAGTGAGTGGGAGGAAAGTGGAACTTGATGAGGTAATTGTACCTTCTCTCGAATTAGAAAGTAGCACATCACAGAAAACCGTTCCCGTGATGCCTACACCAAGTACAGAGGAAGCTAATGATGATGATCATGAAACTTCAGATCAAGTTACTACTGAACTTCGTATGTCAACCAGAGCATGATCCACACCAGAGTGGTACGTTAATACTGTCCTGGAAGTTACGTTATTAGACCATGGCGAACCTACAAACTATGAAGAAGCTGTGATGATCCCAGGTTCCTATAAATGGCTTGAGGTCATGAAATCTGAGATAGGATCCATATAAGAAGAACAAAGTATGGACTTTGGTGGATTTGCCCAATGATCGGCAAGCCATAGATCGACTTGTCACGAAAGGTATTCAACAAGTTCAAGGAGTTGACTACAATGAGACTTTCTCACTCGTAGCGATGCTTAAGTCTGTCTGAATCATGTTAGCAATTGCCACATTTTATGATTATGAAATCTGGTAAATGGACGTCAAAACTGCATTCCTTAATGGATATCTTAAAGAAGAGGTGTATATGATGCAACCAGAAGGTTTTGTCAATCCTAAAGGTGATAACAAAGTGTGCAAGTTCCAGCGATCCATCTATGGACTCGTGCAAGCATCTCAGAGTTGGAATATACGCTTTGATGAGGTGATCAAAGCATATGGTTTAATACAGACTTACGGTGAAGCCTGTATTTACAAGAAAGTGAGTGGGAGCTATGTAGCATTTCTGATATTATATGTGGATGACATATTGTTGACTCGAAATGATATAGAATTTCTCGATAGCATAAAAGGATACTTGAATAAGATTTTTTTCAATGAAAGACCTCGGTGAAGCTGCTTATATATTGGGCATCAAGATCTATAGAGATAGATCGAGACGCTTAATAGGACTTTCACAAAGCACATACCTTGATAAATTTTTGAAGATGTTCAAAATGGATCAGTCAAAGAAAAGGTTCTTGCCCGTGTTACAAGGTGTGAAGTTGAGTAAGACTCAAAGCCCGACAACGGCAGAAGATAGAGAGAGAATGAGAGTCATTCCTGATGTCTACTACACAACCTTGTTCTTGTAGACGTTGTTGGGCCTCCAAGTGTAGAGGTTTGTAGGACAGTAGCAAATTTCCCTCAAGTGGATGACCTAAGGTTTATGAATCCGTGGGAGGCGTAGGATGGAGATGGTCTCTCTCGAACAACACTGCAACCAAATAACAAAGAGTCTCTTATGTCCCCAACACACCCAATACAATGGTAAATTATATAGGTGCACTAGTTCGGCAAAGAGATGGTGATACAAGTGCAATATGGATGGTAGATATGAGTATTTGTAATCTGAAATTGTAAAAACAGCAAGGTAACTAATGATAAAAGTGAGCATAAGCGGTATTGCAATGCTAGGAAACAAGGCCTAGGGTTCATACTTTCACTAGTGCAAGTTCTCTCAACAATAATAATATAACTGGATCATATAATTATCCCTCAACATGCAACAAAGAGTCACTCCAAAGTTACTAATAGCGGAGAACAAACGAAGATATTATGGTAGGGTACGAAACCACCTCAAAGTTATCCTTTCTGATCGATATATTCAAGAGTCTGTAGTAAAATAACACAAAGCTATTCTTTCCGTTTGATCTATCATAGAGTTCATACTACAATAACACCTTAAGACACAAATCAACCAAAACCCTAATGTCACCTAGATACTCCAATGCCACCTCAAGTATCCATGGGCATGATTATACGATATGCATCACACAATCTCAGATTCATATATTCAACCAACACAAAGTACTTCAAAGAGTGCCCCAAAGTTTCTACCGGAGAGTCAAGACGAAAACGTGTGCCAACCCCTATGCATAAGTTCACAAGGTCAGTGAACCCGCAAGTTGATCACCAAAACATACATCAAGTGGATCACGTGATATCCCATTGTCACCATAGATAAGCACATGCAAGACACACATCAAGTGTTCTCAAATCCTTAAAGACTCAATCCGATAAGATAACTTCAAAGGGAAAACTCAATACATTACAAGAGAGTGGAGGGGGAGAAACATCATATGATCCAACCATAATAGCAAAGCTCACGATACATCAAGATCGTGCCAAATCAAGAACACGAGAGAAAGAGATCAAACACATAGCTACTAGTACATACCCTCAGCCCTGAGGGTGAACTACTCCCTCCTTGTCATGGAGAGTGCCGGGACGATGAAGATGGCCACCGGTGAGGGATCCCCCCTCTGGAAGGGTGCCGGAAGAGGGTCTCGATTGGTTTTTGGTGGCTACGAAGGCTTGCGGCGGCGGAACTCCTGATCTATTGTGCTTCTGAGAGGTTTTAGGGTATATGGACATATATAGGCAAAAGAAGTCAGTCAGGGGAGCCACGAGGGGCCCACGAGGGTGGGGGGCACGCCTAGGGGGGTAGGGCGCGCCTCCCTGCCTCATGGCCACCTCGAAGCTTCCCTGACTTCCACTTCAAGTCTCCTGGATTGCTTCCGTTCCAAAAATAACTCTCCCGAATGTTTTATTCCGTTTGGACTCTGTTTGATATTCCTTTTCTTCGAAACACTGAAATAGGCAAGAAAATAGCTATTAGGGCTGGGCCTCCAGTTAATAGGTTAGTCCCAAAAATGATGTAGAAGTGTAAAGTAAAGCCCATAAACATCCAAAAGGGTAATATAATAGCATGGAACAATAAAAAATTATAGATACGTTGGAGACATATCAAGCATCCCCAAGCTTAATTCATGCTCGTCCTCGAGTAGGTAAATGATAAAAACAGAATTTTTGATGTGGAATGCTACCTAGCATATTTCTCAATGTAATTTTCTTTATTGGGGCATGAATGTTCAGATCCAAATGATTCAAGATAAAAGTTCATATTTACATGAAAACAATAATACTTCAAGCATACTAACAAAGCAATCATGTCTTCTCAAAATAACATGGCTAAAGAAAGCTATCCCTACAAAATCATATAGTCTGGCTATGCTCTATCTTCATCACACAAAGTATTTAATCATGCACAACCCCGATGACAAGCCAAGCAATTGTTTCATACTTTAGTGTTCTCAAACCTTTTCAACTTTCATGCAATACATGAGCATGAGCCATGGACATAGCACTATATGTGGAATAGAATGGTGGTTGTGGAGAAGACAAAAAGGGAGAAGATAGTATCACATCAACTAGGCGTATCAACGGGCTATGAAGATGCCCATCAATAGATATCAATGTGAGTGAGTAGGGATTGCCATGCGACGGATGCACTAGAGCTAGAAGTGTATGAATCAACAAAAGAAACTAAGTGGTGTGCATCCAATTTGCTTGCTCACGAAGACCTAGGGCATTTTGAGGAAGCCCATCATTGGAATATACAAGCCAAGTTCTGTAATGAAAAATTCCCACTAGTATATGAAAGTGACAACATAGGAGACTCTCTATCATGACGATCATGATGCTACTTTGAAGCACAAGTGTGGTAAAAGGATAGTAGCATTGTCCCTTCTCTCTTTTTTGCTTATTTTTTCCTCTTCTATTTTCTCTTTTTTTGGCCCTTTTTTTATAAGGTCCGAAGTCTCATCCCTACTTGTGGGAAAATCATAGTCTCCATCATCCTTTCCTCACTTGGGACAATGCTCTAATAATGAAGATCATCACTTTTATTTACTTACAACTCAAGATTACAACTCGATATTTAGAACAAATATGACTCTATATGAATGCCTCCGGTGGTGTACCGGGATATGCAATGAATCAAGAGTGACATGTATGGAAGAATTATGAAGGTGGCTTTGCCACAAATACGATGTCAACTACATGATCATGCAAAAGCAATATGACAATGATGGAGCGTGTCATAATAAACGAAACGGTGGAAAGTTGCATGGCAATATATCTTGGAATGGCTATGGAAATGCCATAATAGGTAGGTATGGTGGCTGTTTTGAGGAAGGTATATGGTGGGTGTATGGTACCGGCGAAAGTTGCGCGGCACAAGAGAGGTTAGCAATGGTGGAAGGGCGAGAGTGCGTATAATCCATGGACTCAACATTAGTCATAAAGAACTCATATACTTATTGCAAAAATCTACAAGTCATTGAAACAAAGTACTACGCGCATGCTCCTAGGGGGATAGATTGGTAGGAAAAGACCATCGCTCATCCCCGACCGCCACTCGTAAGGAAGACAATCAATAAATAAATTATGCTCCAACTTCATCACAAAGCGGTTCACCATATGTGCATGCTACGGGAATCACTAACTTGAACACAAGTATTCTTTAAATTCACAACTACTTTAACTAGCATGACTCTAATATCACCATCCTCATATCTCAAAACAATTATCAAGCATAAAATTGATCATAGCATCCAATTCACTTTCTATGATAGTTTTTATTATACCCAACTTGGATGCCCATCATTCTAGGACCATTTTATAACCATAGAAAATCCATGCTGTTCTAAAAGACTCTCAAAATATTATAAGTGAAGCATGAGAGATCAATAATTTCTACAAAATAGAACCACCGCCATGCTCTAAAAAGATATAAGTAAAGCACTAGAGCAAAAGACAAACTACTCCAAAAGATATAAGTGAAGATCAATGAGTAGTCAAATAATTGTGCAACTATGTGAAGACTCTCTAACATTTAAGAATTTCAGATCTTGGTATTTTATTCAAACAGCAATAAAAACAAAATAAAATGTCATTGCAAGGATAGCACCACTCATGTGAAGAAGCAAAAACTTAGGTTCAACCGATACTAACTGATAATTGCTGAAGAAGAAAGGTGGGATGCCTACCGGGGCATCCCCAAGCTTGGATGCTTGAGACTTCCTGAAATATTATCTTGGGGTGCCTTGGGAATCCCCAAGCTTGAGCTTTTGTGTCTCCTTAATTCCTTTCATATTACGGTTTCCTAAATCTCGAAAGCTTCATCCACACCAAACTCAACAAGAACTCGTGAGATAAGTTAATATAAACCAATGCAAAACCCTTATCATTCTCTACCATAGAAAATCACAAAAATTATTATTAAACATTGCATACTAAATGCCTCTGCATATTTAATACTCCTATCCTAAAATAGAATCATTAAACAAGCAAACATATGCAAACAATGCAAACATAACAGCAATCTGCCAAAACAGTACAATATGTAAATAATGCAAGATTCATCAAACTTCCCTAACTCCACAAATTATGAGAAAAATACTGCACTATATAATATTTATCAGAGCTCAATATTCAAAACGTTTCAACATTATATCATTCTCTGACTTTTCTAGGGAATTTTTGCAACAACGGTAAACTTTCTGTTTTGAAACAGCAACATGTATACTTGCAAAATAAGCATGGTAAAGGCTATCCTTCACATTTTATGGAAAATATAGATGCAAAATATTATTATAAATAACAGCAAGCAAATAATAACAAAAGAAAATGACGCTCCATGCAAAACATATATCATGTGGTGAATAAAAATATAGCTCCAAGTAAAGTTACCGATGAACGAAGACGAAAGAGGGGATGCCTTCCGGGGCATCCCCAAGCTTAGGCTCTTGGTTGTCCTTGAATATTAACTTTGTGTTCCTTGGGCATCCCCAAGCTTAGGCTCTTGCCACTCCTTATTCCATAGTCCATCGAATCTTTACCCAAAAGTTGAAAACTTCACAACACAAAACTCAACAGAAAACTCGTAAGCTCTGTTAGTATAAGAAAATAAAACCACCACTTAGGTACTGTTGTGAAATCATTCTAAATTCATATTGGTGTAATATCTATTGTATTCCAACTTCTCTATGGTTCATACCCTCCGATATTACTCATAGATTCATCAAAATAAGCAAACAACACATAGAAAACATAATCTATCAAAAACATAACAGTCTGTAGTAATCTTATCTTTTGAATACTTCTGTAACTCCAAAAATTCTGAAATAAATTGGTGGACCTGAGTAATTTGTCCATTAATCATCTTCAGAAAGAATCAACCTAAAATAACTCTCCAGTATAAAATGGCAGCTAATCTCGTGAGCGCAAAAGTTTCTGTTGTTTACAGCAAGATCGCATATACTTCACCCAAGTCTTCCCAAAGGTTCTACTTGGCACAAACACTAATTAAAACATAAAACCACATCTAACCAGAGGCTATATGTATTATTTATTACTAAACAGAAGCAAAAGCAAAGGACCAAAATAAAATTGGGTTGCGTCCCAACAAGAGCTAACGTTTAACGCCCCTAGCTAGGCATGATGATTTCAATGATGCTCACATAAAAGATGAGAAATGAAACATAAAGAGAGCATCATGATGAATATGACTAGCATATTTAAGTCTAACCCACTTCCTATGCATAGGGATTTTGTGAGCAAACAACTTATGGGAACAATAATCAACTAGCATAGGAAGGTAAAACAAGCAAATCTTCAAGATTTTCAACACATAGAGAGGAAACTTGATATTATTTCAATATGCAGAAGCATATGATCCTCTGTCATAATAATTTTCAGTAGCATCATGAATGAATTCAACCATATAACCATCACATAAAGCATTATTTTCATGATGCACAAGCATATAAATTTTACTACTCTCCACATAAGAAAACTTTTCCTCATGAATAGTAGTGGGAGCAAACTCAACAAAATAACTATCATGTGAAGCATAATCCAATTGAAGATTAAAATCATGATGAAAAGTTTCATGGTTATGTTTATTCTTTATGGCATACATATCATCACGATAATCATCGTAAATAGGAGGCGTGCTTTCATCATAATAAATTTGCTCATCAAAACTTAGGGGACAAAAAATATCATATTCATCAAACATAGCATCCCCAAGCTTGTGGCTTTGCATATCATTAGCATCATGGGTATTCAAAGAATTCATACTAAGAACATTGCAATCATGCTCATCATTCAAATATTTATTGCCAAACATTCTAATGCATTCTTCTTCTAGCACTTGAGCACAATTTTCCTTACCATCATTCTCACGAAAGATATTAAAAAGATGAAGCGTATGTGGCAAACTCAATTCCATTTTTTGGTAGTTTTCTTTTATAAACTAAACTAGTGATAAAACAAGAAACTAAAAGATTTTATTGCAAGATCTAAAGATATACCTTCAAGCACTCACCTCCCCGGCAACGGCGCCAGAAAAGAGCTTGATTCCTACTACACAACCTTCTTCTTGTAGACGTTGTTGGGCCTCCAAGTGCAGAGGTTTGTAGGATAGTAGCAAATTTCCCTCAAGTGGATGACCTAAGGTTTATCAATCCGTGGGAGGCGTCGGATGAAGATGGTATCTCTCGAACAACCCTGCAACCAAATAACAAAGAGTCTCTTGTGTCCCTAACACACCCAATACAATGGTAAAATAGGTGCACTAGTTTGGCGAAGAGATGGTGATACAAGTGCAATATGGATGGTAGATATGAGTATTTGTAATCTGAAATTATAAAAACAGCAAGGGAACTAATAATAAAAGTGAGCATAAACGGTATTGCAATGCTAGGAAATAAGGCCTAGGGTTCATACTTTCACTAGTGCAAGTTCTCTCAACAATAATAACATAACTGGATCATATAATTATCCCTCAACATGCAACAAAGAGTCACTCCAAAGTTAATAATAGCGGAGAACAAACGAAGAGATTATGGTAGGGTATGAAACCACCTCAAAGTTATCCTTTTTGATCGATCTATTCAAGAGTCCGTAGTAAAATAACACAAAGCTATTCTTTCCGCTCGATCTGTCATAGAGTTCGTACTAGAATAACACCTTAAGACACAAATCAACCAAAACCCTAATGTCACCTAGATACCCCAATGTCACCTCAAGTATATGTGGGCATGATCATATGATATGAATCACACAATCTCAGATTCATATATTCAACCAACACAAAGTACGTCAAAGAGTGCCCCAAAGTTTCTACCGGAGAGTCAAGACAAAAACGTGTGCCTACCCCTATGCATAAGTTCAGAAGGTCACTGAACCCACAAGTTGATCACCAAAATATACATCAAGTGGATCACATGATATCCCATTGTCACCACAGTTAAGCACATGCAAGACATACATCAAGTGTTCTCAAATCCTTAAAAGACTCAATCCGATAAGATAACTTCAAAGGGAAAACTCAATCCATTACAAGAGAGTAGAGGGGGAGAAACATCATAGGATCCAACTATAATAGCAAATCTCGCGATACATCAAGATCGTGCCAAATCAAGAACACGAGAGAGAGAGAGAGAGATCAAACACATAGCTACTGGTACATACCCTCAGCCCCGAGGGTGAACTACTCCCTCCTCGTCATGGAGAGAGTCGGGATGATGAAGATGGCCACCGGTGAGGGATCCTCCCTCCGGCAGGGTGCCGGAACAGGGCCCCGATTGGTTTTGGTTGCTACAGAGGCTTGCGGCGGCGGAACTCCCGATCTATTATGCTTCTGAGAGGTTTCAGGGTATATGGACATATATAGGCGAAAGAAGTCGGTCAGGGGAGCCACGAGGGGCCCACGAGGTTGGGGGCGCGCCCAGGGAGGTAGGGCGTGCCTCCCTGCCTTGTGGCCACCTCAAAGCTTCCCTGACTTCTACTCCAAGTCTCCTGGATTGCTTCCGTTCCAAAAATAACTCTCCTGAAGGTTTCATTCCGTTTGGACTCCGTTTGATATTCCTTTTCTTCGAAACACTGGAATAGGCAGGAAAACAGCAATTTGGGCTGGGCCTCCGGTTAATAGGTTAGGTTCAAAAATGATATAAAGTGCAAAATAAAGCCGATAAACATCCAAAATAGGTAATATAATAGCATGGAACAATCAAAAATTATAGATACGTTGGAGACGTATCAATTCCCTATGCCTCGGCCATAAGTTCTATAAAGTATGCCATGATGTGTACGAGACCTATTGTGTACCTTGCCATGAGTTTGGCAAGGGGGTACAATAGTGATCCAGAAGTAGATCACTGGACAGCGGTCAAAATTGTCCTTGGTTACCTAAAAGGACTAAGGAAATATTTCTCGGTTATGGAGGTGATAAAGAGTTCATCGTAAAGAGATACGTCAATGCAAGCTTTGACAATGATTCAGATGACTCTGAGTCTCAATCTGGATACATATTGAAATGGGAGAAATTAGCTAGAGTAGCTCCATGCAGAGCATTGTAAACATAGAAATTTGCAAAATACATACGGACCAGAATGTGATAGACCCGTTGACTAAACTTCTCTCACAAGCAAAACATGATCACACCTTAGTACTCTTTGGGTGTTAATCACATGGCATTGTGAACTAGATTATTGACTCTTGTAAACTCTTTGGGTGTTGGTCACATGGCAATCTGAACTATGGGGTTAATCACATGGCGATGTGAACTAGATTATTGACACTAGTAAACTATTTGGGTGTTGGTCACATGGCAATGTGAACTATGAGTGTTAATCACATGGCGATGTGAACTCGATTATTGACTCTAGTGCAAGTGGGAGACTGAAAGGAAATATGCCCTAGAGGCAATAATAAAGTTGTTATTTTACGTTTCCTTATTCATAATAAAGGTTTATTATTCATGCTAGATTGTATTAATCGGAAACTTAAATACATGTCTGAATACATAAACAAATACCATGTCCCTAGTAAGCCTCTACTAGACTAGCTCGTTGATCAAAGATGGTTAAGCTTTCCTAACCATAGACATGTGTTGCCATTTGATAACGGGATCACATCATTAGGAGAATGATAGCATATTGATCGTTCTATTTATTGCTACTGCTTTCTTCATGTCAAATACATATTCCTTCAACTATGAGATTATGCAACTCCTGGATACCAGATGAATACCTTGTGTGCTATCAAACTTCACAACGTAACTGGGTGGTCATAAAGATGCTCTACAGGTATCTCCAAAGGTGTTTGTTGAGTTGGCATAGATCTAGATTATGATTGTCACTTTGAGTATCAGATAGGTATCTCTGGGCCTCTCGGTAATACACATCATAAGCTTGCAAGCAAATGACTAAGGAGTTAGTTATGAAATGATGTATTACAGAACGAGTGAAGAGACTTGTCGGTAAAGAGATTGAACTAGGTATGAAGATACCTACGATCGAATCTCGGGCAAGTAACATACCGACAAAGGGAATTACATATGTTGTCATAAGGTTCGACCGATAAAGATCTTCATAGAATATGTAGGAGCCAATATGGGCATCCAGGTTCCGCTATTGGTTATTGACCGGAGAGGTGCCTCGGTCATGTCTATGTAGTTCTCGAACCCGTAGGGTCCTCACGCTTAACATTCGTTGATGATATAGTGTTATATGAGTTATATGATTTGGTGACTGAATGTTGTTCGGAGTCCCGTGTGAGATCACGGACATGACGAGGAGTCTCAAAATGGTTGAGAGGTAAAGATTGACATATAGGACGGTGATATTCGGACACCGAAAGAGTTTTGGATGCACCAGGTAGTCATCAAATTGCCGGAAGGGGTTCCAGACACCCCCGGTAGGTGTATGGGCCTAATTGGCCAAAGGGAGGACACACCAGCCCACAAGGGGGCGGGTGCGCCCCTTCCCTGGCCGGCTTACCCTAGGTTAAGGAAAGGGGAGGGATGGCCCCTCCTGCCTTTCGCTCCTCATGTGAGAAAGGAAAGGAGGGGCACCCTCCCCTGCCTTCCTCCCGCACCTATACATGGCAGGGGGAGCGGCTTGGGGCAAGACCCCAAGTGGGATTCAGCCCCACTTGGGGGAGCCTCTAGGCTGCCTCCTCCCTCCCCCCACCTATATATATGTGGGAGGGGGTGAGGGAGTCCTGGATAAGGGGGTATCCGGACAGCCGGACTGTACACATTGTCCGGACTATAGAAGGCAATCAAGACTCAAGACTTCGGCTCGTGTCCGGATGGACTCTCCTTTGCGTGGAAGACAAGCTTGGCGATCCGGATATTATGTTTCCTTCCTTATAACAGACTCCATGTAAACCCTAGCTCTCCGGTGTCTTTATAAACCGGAGAGGATGGTCCTTAGTAGGCCGATCACAATTACAATCATACCATCATAGGCTAGCTCCTAGGGTTTAGCCTCTATGATCTCGTGGTAGATCTACTCTTGTACTGCTCATATCTTCAATATTAATCAAGCAGGAAGTAGGGTTTTACCTCCATCGAGAGGGCCCAAACCTGGGTAAACATTGTGTCCCTTGCTTCCTGTTACCATCAGCCTAAGACGCACAGATCGGGACCCCCTACCCGAGATCCGCCGGTTTTGACACCGACATTGGTGCTTTCATTGAGAGTTCCTCTGTGTCGTCGCTTCGAGGCTTGATGGCGTCTTCAATCGTCAACAACACGGTCCAGGGTGAGACTTTTCCCCCCGGAAAGATCTTTGTGTTCGGCGGCTTCGCACTGCGGGCCAATTCGCTTGGCCAGTTGGAGCAGATCGATAGCTTCGCCCCTGGCCACCAGATCAGGTTCGGAAACTTGAACTGCACGGAAGATATCCGCGGAGACTTGATATTCGACGGATTCGAGCCTGTGCCAGGAGCGCCGGACAGTCACGACGAGCATGGCCTAGACCTGCTGTTGGACAATGCTCGGGACATCACCCCTGCAGCAGCCCCGGATCTAAATCCGGGGCAAGTTGCGTTGCTATGGACGGTGGGCTGGACCCCGCCCCGCAGGCCGCACACTCATCGGCGGTGGAGCCGAACACAGGTCTCACCTCTGTGGAGTCTTGTAACCCCGGCCCCCCAGACTCGTATCCGGTCGTCGGTCCCGGTCCGCTCGCTCTTGAGCCAGCCGAGCCAGGTTGGGCTCCGGTAATGGAGTTTACCTCTGCGGACATCTTTTAGCACTCGCCCTTCGGTGACATGCTGAACTCATTAAAGTCCCTCTGTTTGTCAGGAGGCTCTGGGCCGAACTATGTCCGAAGAAGGAATTCGGTGCCCACCCACCACCCACTTCATTGCCACGATCGAAGATTTAACCGACATGCTCGACTTCGACTCCGAAGACATTGACGGTATGGATGACGATGCAGGAGAAGCTCCAGAATCCCTGGGGCGTGGGACTACTACCTTGTCACACGATATATATACATGGTAGACACGCCCAATAAGGACGACAACGATAATCCAGAAGATAAAACACCCGGGCAAAACCCAAAAAGGCGGCGCAGACGCCGCTCAAAGTCCAGCAATTGCAAAAATAGCGACAAGAGCGCAAGAAGGGTCGATATACCCGCAAACTCCGAAAGCAAAAACGACCACATGGACCCAGCAATGGAGCAGGATGAGCCAGGTCATGCCAAATCAAGTTCGGAGCAAATACCCGATCACAATGATCCGGAGGGACGAGCTCATGAAGCCGCCCCAAAACAGGAAGACAGTCCGGACGATGATGCATTCATCATCCCGGACGAATAAGTGGAACGAGACAACCTCCACAGAAAGCTTATGGCCACCGCAAGAAGTCTAAAAAAGCAGAAGCAACGGCTCAAGGCTGCACAAGAAAAGCTCAGCCGAAGATGGAATAAAGTGCTAGACACTGAAGAAAGATATGGTGATGACCGCCATACGAAAAGCTATCCAAAGCGCAAGCTACTGCTAGAATTCAACGACGCGGCCGTTCCACCAAAAGAAAATTCGACCA
Source organism: Triticum aestivum (assembly GCF_018294505.1). Taxonomy (NCBI): domain Eukaryota; kingdom Viridiplantae; phylum Streptophyta; class Magnoliopsida; order Poales; family Poaceae; genus Triticum; species Triticum aestivum. Next base: position 578,003,431 of record NC_057801.1, on the reverse strand, counting down.
AGAAACCAGACGTACTACTTCACAACCATAACAGAGCGGTTGCGGACACTGCGCACGATCTACGTGAGCATCTGGATAAGAAGGCCGGTGCAGCCAGGTCCATCTATGGATCTAAAGGACACACCCCGGCGAAGGAATATGGTCACCCAAACGCTCATACCAAGCCAGATACCAGTCCGGAATAAACTCCGGACACAACAACAGCCGACTACATGCCACAGCGCGTCCAGATACAGAGGGGCTTCTCACCCTCTGTGCTTCACCGAAGAAGTACTGGACCATGAATTCCCACAAGGCTTCAAACCTGTGAACATAGAAGCATACGACGGCACCATAGACCCAGGGGTCTGGATCGAGGATTTTATCCTGCATATTCACATGGCTCGTGGGGATGACCTCCACGCCATCAAATACCTTCCCCTCAAGTTGAAGGGACCAGCTCGACACTGGTTGAAAAGCCTCCCCGAAAACTCAATTGGGAGTTGGGAGGAACTCGAAGACGCTTTTAGGGCCAATTTTCAAGGGACCTATGTCCGGCCTCCGGATGCAGACAATCTAAGTCACATAATCCAACAGCCCGGAGAGTCTGCCTGCAAGCTTTGGAACATATTCCTCACTAAGAAGAATCAAATTGTCGATTGTCCGGACGCCAAAGCCTTAGCGGCATTCAAACACAGCATCCGTGACGAGTGGCTTGCCAGACACCTCGGCCAAGAAAAGCCAAGGACAATGGCAGCCTTAACAAGCCTTATGACCCGCTTTTGCGCGGGTGAAGATAGCTGGATGGCCCGTAAAGGCACCAGCGACCCCACCACATCCGAAATAAGGGATGGCAACGGGAAGCCACGGCGTAATAAAAACAAACGCCAAAACAAGGAAGAGAGCCCGGATAACACGACGGTCAACACCGGATTCAGGGGCTCTCGACTTGATCAGCAAAGGAAGCCATCAAAGGCAGTAAAGAGGGACCGTCCGGTCTGAACAGAGTCCTGGACAGACTATGCCAAATTCATGGCACCCCGGAGAAACCTGCGAACCACACCCATAGAGAGTGTTGGGTCTTCACGCAGGCCGGCAAATTAAATGCCGAACACAAGGGGAGGGACACACCAAGCGAAGACGAGGATGAACCTCGCCAGCCGAACACTGGGGGATAGAAAAAATTCCCGCCAGAGGTTAAAACAGTAAACATGATCCACGTGACTCACACATCCACGAGAAGGCATGGACGTGTGCCCATAGACGCGCACGATGTAGAGCCCATCGTACCTACATCTCAATACTGGATGTCTCGTCCGATCACTTTCAACCACATGGACGGCCGAACTAGTATTCGGCGCGGAGGATCACAGGCCTTGGTGCTTGACCCAATAATCGATGGATACCGTCTCACCCGTGTCCTCATGGACGGCGGTAGTAGTCTCAATTTAATATACGAGGACACTGTCTGCAGAATGGGGATAAACCCATCAAGAATTAGACAAAGCAACACCACCTTTGAAGGGGTGATACCAGGCGTTGAGGCCTATGGCAGGGGCTCAGTCGCGCTGGAAGTAATATTCGCCCCCCAGGCAACTCCAGAAGCGAAGAACTGCTCTTGACCATCGCACCTTTCCAAAGCGGCTATCACGCATTGCTTGGGAGAACGACCTTCGCCCGCTTCAACGCATTGCCGCACTATGACAACCTTACACTCAAGATGCCCAGTCCCCGTGGCGTCATCACCATTAGCGGAATAACGAAGCGCTCTTCGCGCGCAGAGGAACACGCGACGGCCCTAGAGGTCGGACTATAAGCGGCCTCCAATATCAGAAAACATGACTGGTCATTACGACCACAGACACGGTTAGACGAGTCTGGTATCCCGGATAAAATTCAAACATGGCACCATATATGTAATCCCATAACGGAAACCAGGGGTTGTATACATTTAATACAGCCCCACACTTGGCTCAACCTTATTGGCAGGCCAACATCTTACACTTTTATTATTAATCGCATACTTACGTTGCACTGTCCTACGGGTTTTTCTTTTTTTATAGACAACGTTCACGCGAGACCCTTCCAAGATACGGCACAATGGAGACAAAGGCGCAGACGTGCAGCAGGGCCCCGTTCAACAGGTTTCTTTTTAGATTAAGCCCCTGTATAAACCTTTTCTACTGCCTCTTGTTGTTTAACCATCCCATGGGTTCTATACCCACAGAGGATACTGCCGTTATTCGCATTTGGCCACGTCAGACTAAATTGCACGTACCTAATAATTAAGGGCTTATAATAGGCTCTTGTCAGCCTATTTTCCTTTACAAAGACCGAATACCCTCGGGAGTGTTCGGCGTCATGAGTTTCGTCGTATATGCATCAGCTCCGAATCATGTCTTTGGTCAAATGTTGGGTTTGCCCGGCTCCTCGGTTTGCCGCCTTACGTTCCGTTATCACCGGCTAAGGAAGGCCGAAGGAGAACTACTGCGATTGTGCCCTGGTTATTCCGGATGAGCGCCTCAGTAGAGAAAGCCGAAAACTGACTATCATGATACAGCGAGAGACTGTTCAACCACTTGAAGACTCACCGGAATCCCTAAAGATTCCTCTGCATTAACAAAGGGCCGTTTCCTGGCCATGTACACACGTGCCCGTATTCGGATGCACGTGAAGGTACCAGGGGCTACATAGTAGCCCCACCATTATACTCCCATGGATAAGCGAAAGTGTCAAAACTATATAGTCCGGTTGCCTAGTTTGACGTGCGATCACCTCCTTAATGGACCAAGACGTTGAATCAAGTGTGATTAAGCATATTTTTTGCGAACACCCCCGCATTATATGCGTGGGAGCTGAAGCCAACGACTGCTATCTATCGGACTACTTATACATATAAAAACGGCTGCAAAGGGGATACAATCATACTTCCGGGCAAAAGTATAAACATAGCCTCATAATTAAACTAAAACATTGTTTTCTACAATGATTCGACTTATCACTCGAATAAAACATTCTTCGAGCACTGCGCCTCTATTAGGCGGGCACCTTCTGTGACTTGCGCCAAGTAGTGCTCGGTCGGATATTGGCCTCCCGCCGGATCCTGGCTCGCTATTACAGTGGCCTCCATATCCGTCCAATAGGCTTTAATGCGGGCTAGAGCTATCCGCGCACCCTCTATGCACGCCGACCTCCTCATGGCATCAATCCGAGACACGGCTCCAAGGAATTGCTGCACCAAACCAAAATAGCTGTCCGGCTTAGGCCCCTTCGGCCAAAGATGGTCTATTACAGACCGCATTGCAAGTCCGGACAGCCTGTGGAGCTCCGCCATAGCAGCCACCTTCTCATTCAGTGGCAACGGGCGAGTGGGAGCATTGAACTGCGACCAGAAAAGCTTCTCCACTTCTTCATCGCCTTGACCCTCGAAGAACTTGACAGCGGTAGCTGTACTATTCGCCAAGTCCGCATATGCGTCTGCAAGACTCAAGTGCCCCGCTAGGGGAGCATACTTCGGGTCCAAGAACTTCGTCCGCAGTAAGTATGAGCCCCCAGCCACGATTTTGTCGGCCTGTTGGAGCTCCTCCCGCATACTGCGGATCTCGGTCGGCATCTCCCTGGCGGCATTAAGTGCCTTGTCCAGCTCGGCCGAACTAGCCTTATTCTCCTTTTCGAGGAGTGCATACCGGTCGGCGGCATTCTTTAACTCCCCAGCCATTTCGGCTATCTTTTCCTCGGTTCGGTGATGAGCATCCTGTTCGGCTCTCAATTCTTCGGCCGCCTTTAGGGCAGCCGCATCGCTAGCCCGAGCTTGTTCCTTGGCTTGAGAAAGTTCCGCCCTCAGGGCCTCCACGGCAGCAGCACCATCTGCAGTGCAAACACATCGCATTAATATTATGCCCCTCATACATTTTCCTATACATCATAATAAGGGAAGGAGAGCACATACCCTGTGACTCCTCCAGCCATTTATTCACCAGCGTGATATCGGCATCGATGGATCCGATCCGCCTCCTTAGTTCGGCAACTTCAACAGACTAGTCGGCTGCCGGATCCTTGTATATCTGCGCACATGTACGGCGCAGACATTAGTATATGATCCCCCATTTGCCACCTATGGCGGGCAACCAGAGTCTCAGGGGCTACTATCTATAGGGAGCACACCTAGCGCGTGCTTCATAAGCAAAAAATTGTGCATTTCTCACTACATACCTCAAAGCCTTTGAGCAGGCTTGTAAATGCCTCATTCAAACCACTGGTAGCGGATGAAATCTTCGTGAGCACCGTGCTCATTAAAGAGCGGTGCTCCTCCGAGAGCGCGACTCGCTCCAAACGGCCCGTGAGTATGTCCGGCCGGACACTGAACTATGTCGGACCCTTCTCATCGCCCCCCGTGTGAGCCAAACGCCCCGGGCTCAGGGCGGCTGACGTATTAGCCTCCGGCTTCGGCAGATCCGGACTCCTCCACGACGACACCTCCGTGTCGCCCGCTTCATGAGGCGGAGAGGTGGGTGGAGTCTCACTCTCGATCATCTCCGGACGAAGGTCCCCCGAAGACGAACTCTGTTGAGAAGAGCTGCTCGCCGGACTACAAAAGATGAAGTCCTGGTTATGGATCTCGGAGTAACATCACACCTTCGAATTAATGAATAACTTACGGCTCGGTGGAGGGCTGGCTCATTGGTGGGCACGACATGGTGAGGGCGCCCGTCGCAGTAGAGCCCCTTGGTGATGCTTTCTTCCCTTGCTTGGGCGTCTCCGCCTCCAAATCTTCGGAGGCGGCCCTCTTCTTCCCGCGTGGGGAGGAGGCTTTGACCTCCCCTTCCTGGCTATCCTCCATAGGAGGGTTAGCGATTTCCCTGGTCTGGATGCGCAGCGCGTGAAGTTCGGCTTCACTGCCCTTTCCTTCGCCTTTCCCTGAAGGGATTTTGCTGAGCGCCCGGCCCAGCATCTTTGCAATGGTTGGACCAGGCGAGCCTTCAGGAAGTGGCGCCGGACACCTGATTCTCTTCGCCTTGTTCGAGCCATTCCTGGCCACGGAAGGATTGTTCAGAATAATAGTCATGATAAATATAAATGAAGTGTCCGGCTTTAAGGTTACTTACTTGGGCATCTAGGCGATTGCAGCTTAGGCCCGCATCCTCGGTGGTGTCCGGAGACTTTACATGTGGTCCGAAGAATAACTTGCACATACCTTCGAGCGTCAGGCCGAAGAAGTTCTTAATAGTCCGCGGACCCTCCGGATTAAACTCCCACATCCGGAGAGGCCGACGTTTGCACGGCAACATCCGCCGGACTAGCATTACCTGAATTATGCTGACAAGATTTATGTCCCTCTCAATAAGCTCCCGGAAACGATTCTGCAGTTCTGGTACATCGCCATCAGGCCCATAATTCCGTCCCACATCGGTCCAAGACGCCAACTGTGACGGAGGGCCTGAGCGGAACTCGGGGGCAGCTACCCACTTTGTGCCTCTGGGAGCAGTGACATAGAACCATCTCCGTTGCCATACGTCGGATACTTCCGGAAAAGAACCCTCTGGCCATGGTGCATCAGTGTTTCTGCTTATTATAGCGCCTCCGCACTCCGCATGTCTCCCCTTGATCATATTCGGCTTCACATTGAAGGTCTTCAGCCATAAGCCGAAGTGTGGGTTGATGTGGAGAAAAGCCTCGCACACAATAATGAAAGACGAGATGTGGAGGATGGCGTCTGGAGCCAGATCATGAAAATCCAACCCATAGTAGAACATGAGCCCCCTTACAAAGGGGTCGAGGGTGAGGCCCAGGCCTCGGAGGAAGTGAGGAATAAACACGGCGCTCTCATTGGGCTCCGGCCTGGGGATAATTTGCCCCGGAGCAGGAAGCCGGTGCTGAACATCGGCGGTCAGGTATCCGACCTCCCTAAGCTTTGCAATATCCTCCTCCTGAATCGAGGAGGCCACCCACCGACCTGTTGCATCGGATCCGGACAGGCTGGAGGACCTAGGGTGCTCGAGCTTAGGTTTTGAGTGCCGGAGCTCAAGGGGTGAGGAAGAGCAGAAGAGGTGGTAAAAAGGCGTAGGCCTTGACCCCTTTATAAAAGGGATGAATACCAAGAGTCCTCAGCGTGACCGCTTGAGACTTATCTAAAATACACGGAATCATACCAACGGTCGCCGTGGGGTCACATATGCCCATATTGATAAAAGAGCCCGTATTAAGGGGGACACGATCTCTACTTTGGCAGGATGTGCCAATAAAACCGCCTCGCGACGCGAGTCGAGGGGGAGCAGGAGACGCCGGGCCGTGTTGGACCAGGCCACGATGCAAGGGCATGCCGTGCAAAAATTGCCAACAGAACGGATTTATGCTAGGGTATGTGAATATCATCTTGCAGATCCGGACACGGTCTACGTGTTCGATCACCATCTTGGAGTATTCGAAGGAGGAACCCGCCTTGCAATGCTGAAGACAAGACTGCGCGCCGGACTCATCGTCATTGAAGCCTGGTTCAGGGGCTACTGAGGGAGTCCTGGATAAAGGGGTATCCGGACAGCCGGACTGTATACATCGTCCGGACTATAGAAGCGTCAAGACTCAAGACTTCGGCTCGTGTCCGGATGGGACTCTCCTTTGCGTGGAAGACAAGCTTGGCGATCCAGATATTATGTTTCCTTCCTTGTAACCGACTCCATGTAAACCCTAGCTCTCCGGTGTCTATATAAACCAGAGAGGATGGTCCTTAGAAGGCCGATCACAATTACAATCATACCATCATAGGCTAGCTCCTAGGGTTTAGCCTCTACGATCTCGTGGTAGATCTACTCTTGTACTACACATATCTTCAATATTAATCAAGCAGGAAGTAGGGTTTTACCTCCATCGAGAGGGCCCGAACCTGGGTAAACATTGTCTTCCTTGCTTCCTGTTACCATCAGCCTAAGACACACAGATCGGGACCCCCTACCCGAGATCCGCCAGTTTTGACACCGACAGGGGTGTCTAGCAAAACCACAACAATTGCTTATCCGTGTGCGTCGCCCCCCTCCACGGTTTACACCCTTAGTCATATTTTCATAGTGCTTAGGCGAAGCCCCACGGAGATAGTTTCACCATCACTGTCACCACACTGTTGTATTGCCGGAACTCATCCACTACCTCACTATCTTGCTGGATCAAGAAGGCGGAGGATGTCACCGAGCTGAACGTGTGCTGAACACGGAGGTGTCGTACGTACGATACTTGATCGGTTGGAGCGTGAATAAGTTCGACTACATCAACCGCGTTACTAAACGCTTCCTCTTACGGTCTACGAGGGTACGTAGACACACCCTCCCCTCTTGTTGCTATGCATCTCCATGGATAGATCTTGCGTGTGCATAGAATTTTGTTTTTGTTTTCCATGCAATGTTTCCCTACAGAAAAGAGGTCACATGGCAGTGTTGTGGAGATAGATACCAAGGTAATAGAGGACGGTAGAGTTCTTTTCTCCAACTTCTTTATGGCTTTAAAGCCTTGCATCGATGGCTTTAAAGCAGGGCGCCGTCCTTATTTGAGCATAGACTCATCATTTTTGACTGACAAATGGAATGGTCAATTGGCCACATGCATTGCTTTAGATGGACAGAACTAGATGTTCCCTGTTGCTATTGGTTTGTTTCAGTCAGAGATAGAGGTTTCATGGACATGGTTCATGATGCAGTTGAAAAGATGCATAGGGCCAGTGTCACCTTTGGCAGTACAAATGGATGCATGTAAAGGGCTAGAAAATCCAGTGAAGAATGTTTTTCCTCATTGTGAGTAGAGGGAGTGCTTCGGCCATATATGGATGAATTTTATAAAAATATTCATAGGAGAAGAATTGGGAGAATGTGGCCAGCAGCAAGATCTTATAGCAAACGGACACATTCATATCGTCTTGTATAAAATAAGCATGCAGTGAGTTTGGTCCATGGTTGAACACCTACCATTCTCTATTGTGGTACATGTTAGGATTTAACACTGCCATCAAGTGTGATCATATCAACAACAACTTGGCAGAAATTTTAACAACAAGATAAAGCAGTTAAAGAACTTGCCTCTGCATGACATGGTTGACCAAATCAAGATCATGATCATGCGCATGTGGGAATTGAGAAGACAATTGGTGATTGTCTGCAAGGGGATAAGCTTCATGCAGTGGTACAACAGGTGGTCAATAGGAGAAAAAATCTTACACATTTGTTTGTTGGAAAATCTTTATTGTGGGGTGTTGAAGTTAGAGATACCAAGACTGGAAGGAGGCATGTTGTTAACGCTGAATTGCATGACTGCACTTGCCTAGAGTAGCAACACACTGGAAAACCGTGTGACCATACTTCTCTTGGTGAGGGAGTCCTGGACTAGGGGTTGTCCGGATAGCCGAACTATCATCATCGACCGGACTCCAAGACTATGAAGATACAAGATAGAAGACTTCGTCCCATGTCCGGATGGGACTTTCCTTGGCGTGGAAGGCAAGCTTGGCGATACGGATATGTAGATCTCCTACCATTGTAACCGACTATGTGTAACCCTAGCCCTCTCCAGTGTCTATATAAACCGGATGGTTTTACTCCATAGGACGAACAACAATCATACCATAGGCTAGCTTCTAGGGTTTAGCCTCCTTGATCTCGTGGTAGATCTACTCTTGTAATACCCACGTCATCAATATCAAACAAGCAGGACGTAGGGTTTTACCTCCATCAAGAGGGCCCGAACCTGGGTAAAACATCATGTCCCTTGTCTCCTGTTACCATCCGCCTAGACGCACATTTCGGGACCCCCTACCCGAGATCCGCCGGTTTTGACACCGACATTGGTGCTTTCATTGAGAGTTCCTCTGTGTCGTCACCGATAGGCTCGATGGCTTGTTCGATCATCAACAACGATGCAGTCCAGGGTGAGACCTTCCTTCCCGGACAGATCTTCGTATTCGGCGGCTTTGCACTGCGGGCCAATTCGCTTGGCCATCTGGAGCAGATCGAAAGCTACGCCCCTGGCCGCCAGGTCAGATTTGGAAGTTTGAACTTCACGGCTGACATCCGCGGAGACTTGATCTTCGATGGATTCGAGCCACAGCCGAGCGCGCCGCACTGTCACGATGGGCATGATTTAGCTCTGCAGCCGGACAGTGCCCTGGAGGCCGCACACGAGCCCGCTCCGACCCACGTTCGGAGCCGGCTGCGCAGATCGAGGACGGGTGGCTAGGCACCACCTCAGGGGCTGCAACCTCTACAGAGATGGAGCCGAATATTGGCCTTGTCCCTTGTGAAGCTCGTGACTCCGAGGTGCCGGACTCCTTGCCGGACTTCGTACCTCCCGCGACCCCTCCAATCGAATCCGATGGGGCGCCGATCATGGAGTTCACAGCTGCGGACATCTTTCAACACTCACCTTTCGGCGACATCCTGAGTTCGCTAAAGTATGTCTCGTTATCAGGAGAGACCTGACCGAACTGCGGTCAGGACGGTTGGGACGCGGACGACGAAGAAATTCAAGGCCCACCCACCACCCACTTAGTAGCCACTGTCGACGATCTAACCGACATGCTAGACTTCGACTCCGAAGACATCGACGGTATGGACGATGATGCCAGAGACGACCAAGAACCAGCAACTACTGGGCACTGGAAAGCCACCTCATCATATGACATATACATGGTGGATATCCCAAAGGATGGGAATGGCAAAGGAACAACGGAGGATGACCCCTCCAAGAAATAGCCCAAGCGCCGGCATTAGTGGCGCCACTCTAAATCCCGCCACAGCAAGAATGGAGATTCCGGCACCGGAGATAATAACACCCCAGACAGTGCCAACGACAACCCCCTCCAGCAAGATTCAGCACAGGAGGGCGGAGATGCCAGCCCTCATGAGAGAACGGCAGACGAAGAGGTAGAGGATTACATGCCTCCCTCCGGAGACGAGGCAAGCCTCGACGACGACGAATTCGTCGTGCCTGAGGATCCCGTCGAACAAGAGCATTTTAAACGCAGGCTTATGGCCATGGCAAACAGCCTCAAGAAAAAGCAGCAGCAGCTTAGAGCTGATCAAGATCTGCTAGCCGACAGATGGACTGAAGTCCTCGCGGCCGAAGAGCATGAGCTCGAACGCCCCTCCAAAAGCTACCCTAAATGCAAGTTGCTCCCCCGATTAGAGGAGGAGGCATATGAACCTGCATCACCAGCAGACAATATGGCTGACCGACCACCCCGTGGCCGCGACAGAGAGGCCTCTAGGCCCTCCACTGGAACCGTACCCCGGCATCGCTCGAAAAGCACAAGGCCACAGGGGAACGCTCTGGACTTGCGAGATATATTGGAGGATAAGGCAAGACAATCAAGATCGATCTATGGATCGCGTGGGCGCCCCATGATACGTGATGACAACCGTCGCGCCGGACAAAGTAAGTCCGGCCGAGCCGAACACAGTAGACAAAGCTCTCTTGAACTTCGTCGTGATATCGCCCAATACAGAGGCGTCGCACACCCGCTATGCTTCACAGATGAAGTAATGGATCATCAAATCCCCGAAGGGTTTAAACCCGTGAACATTGAATCTTATGATGGCACAACAGACCCCGCGGTTTGGATCGAGGACTATCTCCTTCATATCCACATGGCCCGCGGTGATGATCTCCACGCCATCAAATACCACCCACTCAAGCTTAAAGGACCAGCCCGGCATTGGCTTAACAGCTTGCCAGCAGGGTCAATTGGGAGTTGGGAAGACCTGGAAGCCGCATTCCTCGATAACTTCCAAGGGCACGTACGTGCGACCACCAGACGCTGACGACCTAAGCCATATAATTCAGCAGCCAGACGAATCGGCCAGACAATTCTGGACGCGGTTCCTAACTAAGAAAAATCAAATCGTCGACTGTCCGGATGCGGAGGCCCTCGCGGCCTTCAAACATAACATCCGCGACTGAGTGGCTGGCCCGGCACTTAGGACAAGAAAAGCCGAAATCCATGGCAGCCCTCACATCACTCATGACCCGCTTCTGCGCAGGTGAGGATAGCTGGCTAGCTCGTAGCAACAACCTCAGCAAAACTTCTGGCAGTCCAGATATCAAGGACCGCAATGGCAGGTCGCGTCGCAACAAAAACAAACGCCGCATTAACGGCGACAATAGCGAGGATACGGCAGTCAATGCCGGATTCAGAGGCTCTAAACCCGGTCAGCGGAAAAAGCCATTCAAAAGAACTACCCTGGGTCCGTCCAATTTGGACAGAATACTCAACCGCTCATGCCAGATAAACGGCACCCCCGAAATGCCAGCTAACCACACCAACAGGGACTGTTGGGTATTCAAGCAGGCATGCAAGTTAATTGCCGAAAACAATGACAAGGAGCTGCATAGCGATGACGAGGAAGAGACCCGACCGCCGAACAATAACGGACAGAAGGGTTTCCCCCCACAAGTTCGGACGGTGAACATGATATACGCAACCCACATACCCAAAAGGGAGCGGAAGCGTGCACTCAGGGATGTATACGCGATGGAGCCAGTTGCCCCGAAGTTCAATCCATGGTCCTCCTGCCCGATCACTTTTGACCGAAGGGACCACCCCACCAGCATCCGCCACGGCGGATTCGCCGCATTAGTTTTAGACCCCATCGTCGATGGATTTCACCTCACCAGAGTCCTGATGGACGGCGGCAGTAGCCTGAACCTGCTTTATCAGGATACAATGTGCAAAATGGGCATAGACCCCTCAAGGATTAAACCTACCAAGACGACCTTTAAAGGCGTCATACCAGGTGTAGAAGCCAATTGTACAGGCTCAGTTACACTGGAAGTGGTCTTCGGATCCCCGGATAACTTCCGAAGCGAGGAGTTAATCTTCGACATAGTTCCGTTCCGCAGCGGCTATCATGCTCTGCTCGGACGTGCCACGTTTGCAAAGTCCAACGCGGTGCCGCACTACGCATACCTCAAGCTCAAGATGCCAGGCCCTCGAGGAGTCATCACGGTCAACGGAAACACTGAACGCTCTCTCTGAACGGAGGAACATACAGCGGCTCTCGCGGCAGAAGTATAGTGCAGCCTCCTAAGGCAATTCTCGAGTCTGGCCGTTAAGCGACCGGACACGGCTAAACGCGCCCGGAGTAACCTACAACAAGACCACCTGGCACATTCCGAGCACGCGTAGCAGTGCGGCCCCAACCCCAGCCCCTGCAAAATTTCAAGACAGGTCCTTCGCGTACACCATTACGCTCTGAAGATACCATGGGCATGGGGGGAGGGGCACGACCACGATAGGCCCAGAATGCGGCTTAACCACACCAGGGGCTCTCAAGTGTGTTGTTCTTTTTTTTCTTTTTCTCTTTCCTTTTTTTACCCACAGAACTCCGTTCATCAGAGGCCCTGTCCGGCAGTAGACCAGGGAAGGAGAAAGGCTACGACGAATATCTAGGTGGTCTCCATTACGAGCATTAAATCTGTTTTATACACCACTCCGCAGCCTACCCCTGGAGGGGGACATGTTTAATAGTAACATCCCTTGCTTATCGCACCATTTGTATCGTTCTGCATTCACAGCAGTATTTCTTGAATAAACAATGCAGCACCTTTTTGCTTACAATTGCATTTCTTTCTTATACATATGTTCATTTATGACATGTTGCATCCGTACACTTTGGTACGGCTAAATACACCAGGGGCTTATGTTTCCCGCATCATGGTGTGATAAGTCCGAACACTTTCACTAGTGCGGCACCCCGAACTTATAGCATTATATGCATCGGCTCCGAATCATGTCTTGGGTCAATAGTTGGGTTTGCCCGGCTCCCATGTTTTGGTACCTTATGTTCCGTTGTATCGGCTAAGGTAGCACTGGGAGAACCACTGCGATTGCGCCCCAGTTGAGCTGGGCGAGCGCCTCAGTGGAGAAAGCTAAAACTGACCAGTCATGATGAGGCGAGAGCCGGTCGCTGTTCGAGAGGTTTTTTGCGAGTCCCTAAAGACTTATGCCGCTTAGAGCGAGGAGCCGGCTTTGTCCAGCCCAGGCGTGGATAGCGCCCCAAATTCGGCCTTCCGAACACTAGGGGCTTCGCCAAAATTTAAAATTATAGAATTCTATGGCTAAGTGAGAGTGTTCAAGCATTATAAGTCCGGTTGCCTTGTTCGTTGTGTTGAGCGCCTCCCTAGATGGACCCAAAAATTGGAACAAGAGTGCTCAAATTTATCCCGAACACCCCAGCACTCGTGGCATGGGGGCTGAAGCCGACGACTTGCCATCTCTCAGATTTGATAAACAGCCGCACAGAAGGTAATATTTTAAATTAACAAGCGTTGCTTAGCGCATATGAACAAAGTTTTCAGCGCACAGGATAACAAAATGCGAGTCTACTCAAATATTACATCTTTGGAGCACTCACCCGCAATAATGCGGGCACCCTTCAGGACACTCTTATAATACATCTCGGGCGTGCGATGCTCCTTGCCCAGCGGTGGCGCGTCCGTCACAAGCTTCTGAGCATCCATCTTGCCCCAGTGCACCTTTGCGCGGGCAAGGGCCCGACGGGCACCTTCAATGCAGGCGGAGTGCTTGATGACTTCATCCCACGGACACGCATCCACCAGCCGCCGCACCAGGCCGAAGTAGCTCCCAGGCATGGCCTCCTTAGGCCATAGCCGAACTATGAGGCCCTTCATGGCCTGTTCGGCCACCTTGTGGAGCTCAACCAGCTACTTCAGCTGGTCGCTAAGGGGCACCGGATGTCCGGCCTCAGCATACTGAGACCAGAAGACCTTCTCCGTCGAGCTCCCCTCCTCAGCTCTATAGAAAGCGGCAGCATCGGACACACTGCGGGGCAGATCCACGAACGCTCCTGGAGAGCTCCGGATTCGGGTAAGTGATAGATAATTCACACTCACATGCTTACTTTGCATGAAAAATGCCTTACCTGCCGCTATTTTCTTCAACGCCTCGATTTCTTGGAGGGCCTTGTAGGCTTCGGCCTTAGCGGCTTTGGCACTCTCAAGAGCCGATGCAAGCTCGGACTCTCGAGTCTTCGAGTCGCGCTCCAGACTCTCATGTTTTTCCACGAGAGCCTGGAGCTCTTGCTGTACCTCCGCCACCCGCGCCTCCTGCTTCTCTCGCTTGGTGCGCTCCGCGGCTGCATTACGTTCGGCCGCGGACACCGCCTCCTTCAGGGTCGCCACCTCATTCGTGGCCCCTGCAATACCCATGTTATCCCTGTCATTATTCTTGCAACCAAATCCTTTTCTGTAAGGTACAATTTTAATAAGGTGTTACTCACCTTCCTTGTCCTTGAGCTGCTTCTTGGCACGACCGAGCTCGTTCTCGGACCGCTCGAGGCTTTGCTTCAAAGTATTGACCTCCGCAGTCAGTGCGGCAGAGGTCAGCAGCACAGCCTGCAATCCCATATTGACATATTTTTTATGACTCCTGCGTATATCTTTTTAGATCCTCAGTCCGGCTTTTCTTTCTGAATACCGAACCAAGCATCAGGGGCTACTGTCTATGCGGTACTATTTTACATATATCAAAATTCTTACCTCAAAGCCTGTTAGAAGGCTGCTGCAGGCTTCGGTCAGCCCGCTCTTGGCGAGCTGAACCTTCTGAATCACCGCACTCATGAAGGTGCGGTGTTCCTCTTCGATGGAGGCGCCGTTGAGCGCCTCCAGCAAGCTATCCGGCGCCTCCGGTTGGACAGAGGCCGCCGGCGTCACGGTCTTGCCCTTCTTACGAAGGGGCCGCCCGCCGGACTCCGGAGCCACTACGGGTTCCGGGGCCGAGTCTGGTGCAAAGTCCGGGAGGTTGCCCTGCGGCACCTCCGGGGCCTTCTCCTCCTGGCGGGTCCCTTCCCGGGATCGCACCTCGGCATCGTCCGTATCATGGGGGGTGGAGGCGGTCGGAAGGGAATCCATATCCGACGCACCCAAGGACCCGCTCGACGAAGCGGGAAGATCATCCCTGGGCGGACAGCAGGGTCGTATGCGATATTAGAAAGACACCTTGTGGCGAAAAGAAAAATCATGAAGTTATTTGGGAGTCCGGATACTTACGATCTCGCCAGGGGCTTGGCCCTTGAAGGCCAGTCCTCGTCGTTGTCGTCGGTGTTGGCAGAGCAGTCCGGGGGAAGAGTCCTTTCCTTCTTGGACCCTTCGGCCTCCCTCGTTGGGGACGCTGTCAGTGTCAAAACCGGCGGATCTCGGGTTGGGGGTCCCGAACTGTGCGTCTAGGCGGATGGTAACAGGAGACAAGGGACAC
Source organism: Triticum aestivum (assembly GCF_018294505.1). Classification (NCBI taxonomy): domain Eukaryota; kingdom Viridiplantae; phylum Streptophyta; class Magnoliopsida; order Poales; family Poaceae; genus Triticum; species Triticum aestivum. Next base: position 577,988,205 of record NC_057801.1, on the reverse strand, counting down.
GATGTTTTACCCAGGTTCGGGCCCTCTTGATGGAGGTAAAACCCTACGTCCTGCTTGATTGATATTGATGATATGGGTATTACAAGAGTAGATCTACCATGAGATCAAGGAGGCTAAACCTTAGAAGCTAGCCTATGGTATGATTGTTGTTCTTCCCATGGACTAAAACCATCCGGTTTATATAGACACCGGAGAGGGCCAGGGTTACACAGAGTCGGTTACAATGGTAGGAGATCTACATATCCGTATCGCCAAGCTTGCCTTCCACGCCAAGGAAAGTCCCATCCGGACACGGGACGAAGTCTTCAATCTTGTATCTTCATAGTCTTGGAATCCGGTCGATGGTGATAGTTCGGCTATCCGGACACCCCCTAGTCCAGGACTCCCTCAGTAGCCCCTGAACCAGGCTTCAATGACGACGAGTCCGGCGCGCATATTGTATTCGGCATTGCAAGGCGGGTTCCTCCTCCGAATAATTTATAGAAGATTGTGAACACCAGGATAGTGTCCGGCTCTGCAAAATAAATTCCACATACCACCATAGAGAGAATAATATTTACACAAGTTCAATCTGCTGACGTATTTTGTGGCGTGACGTCACACCACCACCATGCCTTTACACAAATCGTTTTTATTGTACCACCTCGGAGCGTTTAGCGAAGTGGTTTCCTTGGCACGTCTTGTCGAAGCAGAGATCGTGTTCCCCTTATTCTGGGATTCCCATCAATACGGACGTGGGTAACCCAACCGCGCCATTGATTGCGGCGCTTGGGAGATAAGCGAGTTTTATCAGGCCGGTGGGGACGCATGGTTTCGTCCGTCCATATAAGGGGATAAAGATCCACCCTTTTACCTACGCCTTCTTCCTCCTTTGCTTATCCATCTCCGTGAACTCGAGCCCCAGTGCCCAAGTCCGCACATCTCACCTCAACCTTCTCCAACTATGTCCGGAGCGGGAGGCAAGTGGATGGCCTCCTCCGTTACGGAGGGGCACATCAAGAAGCTGCGCAGCGCCGGATATCTGTCCAGCGACATCGCGCACCGGCTCCCCGACGAGGGGCAGCTCATCCCCACCCTCGGGCCCCATGAGAGGGTAGTATTCCTTTCCCATTTCCTCCGCGGACTGGGCTTCCCACTCCATCCCTTTCTCCGGGGGCTCATGTTCTACTACGGCCTGGATTTCCATGATCTGGTCCCGAATTTCATCCTCAACATCTCGGCGTTTATCGTCGTGTGTGAGGCCTTCCTCTGCATCCAGCCCCACTTCGGCTTGTGGCTCAAGACCTTCAGTGTCAAGCTGAAGGTTGTGAAGGGCAGCCAAGCGGAGTGCGGAGGCGCCATGGTGGGAAAGATGCCCAACGTTACTTGGCTCGAGGGCACCTTCGTGGAAACCATTAAGGGGTGGCAATCGGGGTGGTTCTACATCACCGAGCCGTGTGACCCTGAATGGGCAGCGGCCCCCGAGTTCAGATCTGGCATCCCCATACGACTCACCTCCTGGAAAGAGAGTGGCCTGACATGGGGTGATTCGGAGGAGCTGACCGGACTCCAAGCCTGCGTCCAAAAGCTAGTGAACAAGAAGCTCAAGCTTGTCAACATAGTCCAGGTCATGCTCATCCGCCGGATCCTCCCGTGCCAACAACGGGACTTCAATATGTGGGAGTTCGATTCGGCGCAGCACCAGACTTTGAGAAGGCTCTTCGACACTACGTACGAAGAGGCCTAGAGGGTGTTGTTTAAGGGCGTCGAGGCTCCCACATCCTCTACTGAAGATCGCGGATTCAGCTCGCAGCATCCGGCTAGCGAGGTAAGCGATTTTACCCTTTACGGGACACTTGTTTTCCATAGTTTGACTCTATGCGGGATCTAAACTCACTCTCCTTTGACAGGACTGGCTGAAGAAGGCCGAGCGGACAAACTGTCCGGCCCCTTTGCCAGAAGACCCAGCGGACGCCCGCTTAACGGGGCTGCTGGTTCTGGCACCCTACGTGGTGCTGGAGAAGAAGGCCAAGAAGAAGGCCATGGGCACTCAAAAGAGTTCCCGTTTTCAGGTGTCATCGGACTTATTGTCCGATGCCTCTGAGGTGGACTCCTCCCACGAAGGCGAGGAGGAGAAGAAAGAGGCCTCTCCCCCAGCGGGGGGAGGGAAGAAAAGGAAGGCCTCCCCAACAAGGGAGGCCGAAGGGTCCAAGAAGGGAAGGACTCTTCCCCCGGACTGCTCTGCCAACGCCGGCGACGACGACGAGGACTGGCCTTCAAGGGCCAAGCCCCTGGCGAGATCGTAAGTATCCGGACTCCCGAATAACTACATGATTTTTCTTTTCGCCACATGGTGTCTTTCTAATGCCGCATACAACCCTGCAGTCCGCCCAGGGATGATCTTCCCGCTTCGTCGAGCGGGTCCTTGGGTGCGTCGGATATGGATTCCCTTCCGACCGCCTCTAACCCCCGTGATGCGGACGATGCCGAGGTGGGATCCCGGGAAGGGACCCGCCAGGAGGAGAAGGCCCCGGAGGTGCCGCAGGGCAACCTCCCGGACTTTGCACCGGACTCCGCACCGGAACCTGTAGTGGTTCCGGAGTCCGGCGGGCGGTCCCTTCGTAAGAAGGGCAAGACCGTGACGCCGGCGGCCTCCGTCCAACCGGAGGCGCCGGATAGCTTGCTGGAGGCGGTTAACGACGCTTCCAACAAAGAGGAACACCGCACTGTCATGAGTGTGGTGATTCAGAAGGTTCAGCTCGCCAAGAGCGGGATGACCGAAGCCTGCAGCAGCCTTCTAACAGGCTTTGAGGTAAGAATTTTGATATATGTAAAATAGTACCGCATAGACAGTAGCCCCTGATGCTCGGTTCGGTGTTCGGAAAGAAAAGCCGGACTGAGGATCTAAAAAGATATACGCAGGAGTCATAAAAAATATGTCAATATGGGGTTGCAGGCTGTGCTGCTGACCTCTGCCGCACTGACTGCGGAGGTCAATACTTTGAAGCAAAGCCTCGAGCGGTCCGAGAACGAGCTCGCTGTGCCAAGAAGCAGCTCGAGGACAAGGAAGGTGAGTAACACCTTATTAAAGTTGTACCTTACAGAAAAGGATTTTGGTTGCAAGAAGAATGACAAGGATAACATGGGTATTGCAGGGGCCACGAACGAGGTGGCGACCCTGAAGGAGGCGGTGTCCGTGGCCGAACGTAATGCAGCCGCGGAGCGCACCGAGCGAGAGAAGCAGGAGGCACGGGTGGCGGAGGTACAGCAAGAGCTCCAGGCTCTCATGGAAAAACATGAGTTTGGAGCGCGACTCGAAGACTCGAGAGTCCGAGCTTGCATCGGCTCTTGAGAGTGCCAAAGCCGCTAAGGCCGAAGCCTACAATGCCCTCCAGGAAATCGAGGCGTTGAATAAAATAGCGGCGGGTAAGGCATTTTTCATGCAAAGCAAGCATGTGAGTGCGAATTACCTATCACTTACCCGAATTCGGAGCTCTCCAGGAGCGTTCGCAGATCTGCCCCGCAGCGTGTCCGATGCTGCCGCTTTCTATAGGGCCGAGGAGGGGAGCTCGATGGAGAAGGTCTTCTGGTCTCAGTATGCTGAGGCCGGACATCCGGTGCCCCTTAGCGACCAGCTGAAGCAGCTGGTCGAGCTCCACAAGGTGGCCGAACAGGCCATGAAGGGCCTCATAGTTCGGCTGTGGCCCAAGGAGGCCATGCCTGGGAGCTACTTCGGCCTGGTGCGGCGGCTGGTGGATGCGTGTCCATGGGTTGAAGTCATCAAGCACTCCGCCTGTATTGAAGGTGCCCGTCGGGCCCTTGCCCGCGCAAAGGTGCAATGGGGCAAGATGGATGCTGAGAAGCTTGTGACGGACGCGCCACCGCCGGGCAAGGAGTATCGCACGCCCGAGATGTATTATAAGAGTGTCCTGAAGGGTGCCCGCATTATTGCGGGTGAGTGCTCCAAAGATGTAATATTTGAGTAGACTCGCATTTTGTTATCCTGTGCGCTGAAAACTTTGTTCATATGCGCTAAGCAACGCTTGTTAATTTAAAATATTACCTTCTGTGCGGCCGTTTATCAAATCTGAGAGATGGCAAGTCGTCGGCTTCAGCCCCCATGCCACGAGTGCTGGGGTGTTCGGGATAAATTTGAGCACTCTTGTTCCCATTTTTGGGTCCATCTAGGGAGGCGCTCAACACAACGAACGAGGCAACCGGACTTATAATGCTTGAACACTCTCACTTAGCCATAGAATTCTATAATTTTAAATTTCGGCGAAGCCCCTAGTGTTCGGAAGGCCGAATTTGGGGCGCTATCCACGCCTGGGCCGGACAAAGCCGGTTCCTCGCTCTAAGCGGCATAAGTCTTTAGGGACTCGAAAAAACCTCTCGAACAGCGACCGGCTCTCGCCTCATCATGACGGTCAGTTTTAGCTTTCTCCACTGAGGCGCTCGCCCAGCTCAACTGGGGCGCAATCGCAGTGGTTCTCCCAGTGCTACCTTAGCCGATACAATGGAACGTAAGGTACCAAAACATGGGAGCCGGGCAAACCCAACTATTGACCCAAGACATGATTCGGAGCCGATGCATATAATGCTATAAGTTCGGGGTGCCGCACTTGTGAAAGTGTTCGGACTTATCACACCATGATGCGGGAAACATAAGCCCCTGGTGTATTTAGCCGTACCAAAGTGTACGGATGCAACATGACATAAATGAACATATGTATAAGAAAGAAATGCAATTATAAGCAAAAAGGTGTTGCATTGTTTATTCAAGAAATACTGCAGTGAATGCAGAACGATACAAATAGTGCGGTAAGCAAGGGATGGGACTATTAAACATGTCCCCCTCCAGGGGTAGGCTGTGGAATGGTGTATAAAACAGATTTAATGCTCGTAATGGAGACCACCTGGATATTCGTCGTAGCCTTTCTCCTTCCCTGGCTATTGCATCGTGAGTTCGGCAGGTCTACTGCCGGACAGGGCCTCTGATGAACGGAGTCCTATGGGGAAAAAAGAAAAAGAGAAAAAAAGAATGACACACTTGAGAGCCCCTGGTGTGGTTAAGCCGCATTCTGGGCCTATCGTGGTCGTGCCCCTCCCCCTATGCCCATGGTATCTCCAGAGCGTAATGATGTACGCGAAGGACCAGTCTTGCAATTTTGCAGGGGCTGGGGTTGGGGCCGCATTGCTACGCGTGCTCGGAATGTGCCAGGTGGTCTTGTTGTAGGTTACTCCGGACGCATTTAGCCGTGTCCGGTCGCTTAACGGCCGGACTCAAGAATTGCCTTAAGAGGCTGCACTGTACTTCTGCCGCGAGAGCCGCTGTATGTTCCTCCGTTCGGAGAGAGCGTTCAGTGTTTCCGTTGACCGTGATGACTCCTCGAGGGCCTGGCATCTTGAGCTTGAGGTATGCATAGTGCGGCACCGCGTTGAACTTTGCAAACGCGGTACGTCCGAGCAGAGCATGATAGCCGCTGCGGAACGGAACTATGTCGAAGATTAACTCCTCGCTTCGGAAGTTATCCGGGGATCCGAAGACCACTTCCAGTGTAACTGAGCCTGTACAATTGGCCTCTACACCTGGTATGACGCCTTTAAAGGTCGTCTTTGTGGGTTTAATCCTTGAGGGGTCTATGCCCATTTTGCGCACTGTATCCTGATAAAGCAGGTTCAGGCTGCTGCCGCCGTCCATCAGGACTCTGGTGAGGTGAAATCCATCGACGATTGGGTCTAAAACCAATGCGGCGAATCCGCCGTGGCGGATGCTGGTGGGGTGGTCCCTTCGATCAAAAGTGATCGGGCAGGAGGACCATGGGTTGAACTTCGGGGCGACTGGCTCCATCGCGTATACATCCCTGAGTGCACGCTTCCGCTCCCTTTTGGGTATGTGGGTTGCGTATATCATGTTCACCGTCCGCACTTGTGGGGGGAAACCCTTCTGTCCTCTATTGTTCGGCGGTCGGGTCTCTTCCTCGTCATCGCTATGCAGCCCCTTGTCGTTGTTTTCGGCAATTAGCTTGCCTGCCTGCTTGAATACCCAACAGTCCCTGTTGGTGTGGTTAGCTGGCTTTTTGGGGGTGTCGTGCATCTGGCACGAGCGATCGAGTATTCGGTCCAAATTGGACGGACCCGGAGTAGTTCTTTTGAATGGCTTTTTCCGCTGACCGGGTTTAGAGCCTCTGAATCCGGCATTGACTGCCGTATCCTCATTATTGTCGCCGTTAATGCGGCGTTTGTTCTTGTTGCGACGCGACCTGCCATTGCGGTCCTTGATATCCGGACTGCCAGAATTTTTGCTGAGGTTGTTGCTGCGGGCTAGCCAGCTGTCCTCTCCCGCGCAGAAGCGGGTCATGAGTGATGTGAGGGCTGCCATGGATTTTGGCTTTTCCTGTCCCAGGTGCCGGGCAAGCCACTCGTCGCGGATGTTATGTTTGAAGGCCGCGAGGGCCTCCGCATCCGGACAATCGACGATTTGATTTTTCTTAGTTAAGAACTGTGTCCAGAATTGTCTGGCCGATTCGTCTGGCTGCTGAATTATATGGCTTAGGTCGTCAGCGTCTGGTGGTCGCACATACGTGCCCTGGAAGTTATCAAGGAATGCGGCTTCCAGGTCCTCCCAACACCCAATTGATTCTGCTGGCAAGCTGTTAAGCCAATGCCGAGCTGGTCCTTTAAGCTTGAGTGGGAAGTCTTTGATGGCGTGAAGATCATCACCGCGGGCCATGTGGATATGAAGGAGATAGTCTTCGATCCAAACCGCGAGGTCTGTTGTGCCATCATAAGATTCAATATTCACGGGTTTAAACCCTTCGGGAATTTGATGATCCATTACTTCATCTGTGAAGCATAGTGGGTGTGCGGCGCCTCTGTATTGGGCTATATCACGACGAAGCTCAAAAGAGCTTTGTCTACTGTGTTCGGCCCGGCCGGACTTGCTGTGTCCGGCGCGACGGTTGTCGTCACGTATCATGGGGCGCCCACGCGATCCGTAGATCGATCTTGATTGTCTTGCCTTATCCTCCAATATATCTCGCAAGTCCAGAGCGTTCCCCTGTGGCCTTGTGCTTTTCGAGCGATGCCAGGGTACGGTTCTAGTGGAGGGCCTAGAGGCCTCTCTGTCGCGGCCACGGGGTGGTCGGTCAGCCGTATTGTGCGCTGGTGATGCAGGTTTATATGCCTCCTCCTCTAATCGGGGGGCAGCTTGCGTTTGGGGTAGCTTTTGGAGGGGCGTTCGAGCTCATGCTCTTCGGCCGCAAGGACTTTAGTCCATTTGTCGGCTAGCAGATCTTGATCAGCTCTAAGCTATTGCTGCTTTTTCTTGAGGCTGTTTGCCGAAACGCTCTTGTTCAATGGGATCCTCAGGCACGACAAATTCGTTGTCGTCGAGGCTTGCGTCGTCTCCGGAGGGAGGCATGTAATTATCATCCTCTACCTCTTCGTCTGCCGTTCTCTCATGAGGGTTGGCTTCTCCATCCTCCTGTGCTGAATCTTGCTAGAGGGGGTTGTCTTCGGCACTGTCTGGGGTATTATTATCTCCGGTGCCGGAATCTCCGTTCTTGCTGTGGCGGGATTTAGAGCGGCGCCGCTGACGCCGGCGCTTGGGCTGTTTCTTGGAGGGGTCATCCTCCGTTGTTCCTTTGCCATTCCCATCCTTTGGGATATCCACCATGTATATGTCATATGATGAGGTGGCTTTCCAGTGCCCAGTAGGCGCTGGTTCTTGGTCGTCTTCGGCATCGTCGTCCATACCGTCGATGTCTTCAGAGTCGAAGTCTAGCATGTCGGTTAGATCGTCGACAGTGGCTACTAAGTGGGTGGTGGGTGGGCCTTGAATTTCTTCGTCGTCCGCGTCCCAATCGTCCTGACCACAGTCCGGCCAGGTCTCTCCTGATAACGAGAGATACTTTAGCGAACTCAGGATGTCGTTAAAAAGGTGAGTGTTGAAAGATGTTCGCAACGGTGAACTCCATGATCGGCGCCCCATCGGATTCGATTGGAGGTGTCGCGGGAGGTACGGAGTCCGGCGAGGAGTCCGGCACCTCGGAGTCACGAGCTTCACAAGGGACAAGGCCAGTATTCGGCTCCATCGCCGTAGATGTTGCATCCCCCGAGGCGGTGTCTAGCCACCCGTCCTCGATCTGCGCAGCCGGCTCCGAATCGAGGGTCGGAGCGGACTCGTGTGCATCCTCCAGGGCACTGTCCGGCTGCAGAGCTAAATCATGCCCATCGTGACAGCGCGGCGCACTCGGCTGTGGCTAGAATCCATCGAAGATCAAGTCTCCGCGGATGTAAGCCGTGAAGTTCAAACTTCCAAATCTGACTTGACGGCCAGGGGCGTAGCTTTCGATCTACTCCAGATGGCCAAGCGAATTGGCCCACAGTGCAAAGCCGCCGAATACGAAGATCTGTCCGGGGAGAAAAGTCTCACCCTGGACTGCGTCATTGTTGATGATCAAAGAAGCCATCGAGCCTATCGGTGACAACACAGAGGAACTCTCAATGAAAGCACCAATGTCGGTGTCAAAACCGGTGGATCTCGGGTAGGGGGTCCCGAACTGTGCGTCTAGGCGGATGGTAACAGAAGACAAGGGACACGATGTTTTACCCAAGTTCGGGCCCTCTTGATGGAGGTAAAACCCTACATCCTGCTTGATTGATATTGATGATATGGGTATTACAAGAGTAGATCTACCACGAGATCAAGGAGGTTAAACCCTAGAAGCTAGCCTATGGTATGATTGTTGTTCTTCCTATGGACTAAAACCATCCGGTTTATATAGACATCGGAGAGGGCTAGGGTTACACAGAGTCGGTTACAATGGTAGGAGATCTACATATCCGTATCACCAAGATTGCCTTCCACACCAAGGAAAGTCCCATCCGGACACGGGACGAAGTCTTCAATCTTGTATCTTCATAGTCTTGGAGTCCGGTCGATGATGATAGTTCGGCTATTCGGACACCCCCTAGTCCAGGACTCACTCAGAGGCCTTCCTTTTCTTCCCTCCCCCCGCTGGGGGAGAGGCCTCTTTCTTCTCCTCCTCGCCTTCATGGGAGGAGTACGCCTCGGAGTCATTGGACGATGAGTCCGATGAGACCTGAAAACGGGAACTCTTTCGAGTGCCCGTGGCCTTCTTCTTGGCCTTCTTCTCCGGCACCACGTGGGGTGCTGGAACCAGCAGCCCCGTTAAGCGGGCGTCCGCTGGGTCTTCTGGCAAAGGGGCCGGACAGTTAGTCCGCTCGGCCTTCTTCAGCCAGTCCTGTCAAAGGAGAGGGAGTTTAGATCCCGCATAGAGTCAAACTATGGAAAACAAGTGTCCCGTAAAGGGTAAAATCGCTTACCTCCCTAGTCGGACGCTGGGAGCTGAATCCGCGATCTTCGGTAGCGGATGCGGGAGCCTCGGCGCCCTTAAACAGCACCCTCCAGGCCTCTTCGTACATAGTGTCAAAGAGCCTACTCAAAGTCTGGTGCTGCACCGAATCGAACTCCCACATATTGAAGTCCCGTTATTGGCACGGGAGAAAACGGCGGATCAGCATGACCTGGACTATGTTGACAAGCTTGAGCTTCTTGTTCACTAGCTTTTGGACGCAGGCTTGGAGTCCGGTCAGCTCCTCCGAATCACCCCATGTCAGGCCACTCTCTTTCCAGGAGGTGAGCCGTATGGGGATGCCAGATCTGAATTCGGGGGCTGCTGCCCATTCAGGGTCACGCGGCTCGGTGATGTACAACCACCCCGATTGCCACCCCTTAATGGTTTCCACGAAGGTGCCCTCGAGCCAAGTAACGTTGGGCATCTTGCCCACCATGGCGCCTCCGCACTCCACTTGGCTGCCCTTCACAACCTTCAGCTTGACACTGAAGGTCTTGAGCCACAAGCCGAAGTGGGGCTGGATGCAGAGGAAGGCCTCACACACGACGATAAACGCCGAGATGTTGAGGATGAAATTCGGGGCCAGATCATGGAAATCCAGGCCGTAGTAGAACATGAGCCCCCGGACAAAGGGATGGAGTGGGAAGCCCAGTCCACGGAGGAAATGGGAAAGGAATACTACCCTCTCATGGGGCCCGGGGGTGGGGATGAGTTGCCCCTCGTCGGGGAGCCGGTGCGCGATGTCGCTGGACAGATATCCGGCGCTGCACAACTTCTTGATGTGCCCCTCCGTAATGGAGGAGGCCATCCACTTGCCTCCCGCTCCGGACATAGTTGGAGAAGGTTGAGGTGAGATGTGCGGACTTGGGCGCTGGGGCTCGAGTTCGCGGAGATGGATAAGCAAAGGAGGAAGAAGGCGTAGGTAGAAGGGTGGATCTTTATCCCCTTATATGGATGGACGAAACCATGCGTCCCCACCGGCCTGATAAAACTCGCTTATCTCCCAAGCATCGCAATCAATGGCGCGGTTGGGTTACCCACGTCCGTATTGATGGGAATCCCGGAATAAGGGGAACACGATCTCTGCTTCGACAAGACGTGCCAAGGAAACCGCTTCGCTAAACGCTCTGAGGTGGTACAATAAAAACGATTCGAGTAAAGGCTTGGTGGTGGTGTGACATCACGCCACAAATACGTCAGCAGATTGAATTTGTGTAAATATTATTCTCTCTACGGTGGTATGTGGAATTTATTTTGCAGAGCCGGACACTATCCTGGTGTTCACAATCTTCTATAAATTATTCGGAGGAGGAACCCGCCTTGCAATGCCGAAGACAATATGCGCGTTGGACTCGTCGTCATTGAAGCCTGGTTCAGGGGCTACTGAGGGAGTCCTGGACTAGGGGGTGTCCAGATAGCCGAACTATCATCATCGACCAGACTCCAAGACTATGAAGATACAAGATTGAAGACTTCGTCCCGTGTCCGGATGGGACTTTCCTTGGCGTGGAAGGCAAGCTTGGCGATACGGATATGTAGATCTCCTACCATTGTAACCGACTCTATGTAACCCTAGCCCTCTCCGGTGTCTATATAAACCGGATGGTTTTAGTCCATAAGACGAACAACAATCATACCATAGGCTAGCTTCTAGGGTTTAACCTCCTTGATCTCGTGGTAGATCTACTCTTGTAATACCCACATCATTAATATCAATCAAGCAGGACGTAGGGTTTTACCTCCATCAAGAGGGCCCGAACCTGGGTAAAACATCGTGTCCCTTGTCTCCTGTTACCATCCGCCTAGACGCACAGTTCGGGACCCCCTACCCGAGATCCGCCGGTTTTGACACCGACACTTGGCCTCCCAACCAAAGATAAGCATGCACCCATATTTGCATGAATATTACTCAGTGGCAAGATTCAGGGTTGCATATGCAACACCAGTTCCAGCACTTACAAATTAGTCTGAGTGGCCTAAAGTGCAAATTGAATTTTCCATTTGTCCTCCCATGACAAAAACAAAGGCTGGCAGGCCTAAAGAGAGTAGATACAAGGCATGGTTTGAGAAAGGTGGGAGTAGTAAGAAGGGAAAGAAAGAGGGTGCAAAGCCAAAAAGTAACACAAATAGATGCAAGTTGTGCCAGGAACTTGGGCACCGAAAATGATCTCCAAAATGTCGTTACACTCCTGAAAGGCCAAAGTATGCTTGTGGTTTTTTTATTTGGATGCTATTTTAATTACTAACCAAATTACATGCTTTGTTTCCCTGGAGGAAGTGTGGAGGTCAGCCCCTTGTTGTTGAGGCTTGCTGGTCAGTCAAAAAGGCAAGAATCAATGACTGTAGAAAAAAGGGAAGTCTTGGTGAAAGAGTGCATACTGAACCAGATATGGATGTTGTGGTGCAAGATGAACCTGAGTTGGATGATGTTGTGGTGCAAGATGAGCCAGACTTGGATGATGTTGTGGTGCAAAATGAGACAAGCCTGGATGATGTTGGGGGTGCAAAATGAGCAACATTCGGATGACGTGCACAATGAGCAAGATTTGGATGTGGTACGCAAAATGAACACAATGTGTTGCAAACTAGAACTGAAGCTGATGCGGCTAATGTGCAAACTGAGCCTATATTGGAAGTTGTGTTACAAATTGAAGCTGTTGTAGTTGATGTTGTGCAAACTAAGCCTCATTTAGATGTTTTTGTGCCCACTAAAGCTGTCCTAGATGGTCTAGTGAAGAAAACAAAGAGCTTGAGTGAACTGGGTGTCGTACCCATCGTAGGATCAACAAGTGCCAATGAGAAGAAGAAATCGAGTGGTAAGAAGAAGTAGAAGTGAAATATTGTTCTTGTATGAATAAAAAAACATGCCTGGATTTTTGTAAAAAACTTTCCTAAATTTGTGTAATGCTATTTTTACTTTTGATGGGTATTTGTGTATCAAATTCTGTCTGAATTTCAAATTTGAGCCAAAATTCAAATTTGAAGCTGTTTAGTATGGGTAGTGATGTTACAATGCTTTCTAAAATATTGTGCATGTTAGATGATCAATCCGATGAGTTTTTCTTCAGTGAAACTCTGGTCATGAAAAATGTGCTCTGAATGAGCTCCAAAGCTAGGATAAACACCCCATTGTAAGCAAGTTTTTTTCCAACCTTCTCTAAATGAGCCAAAAATGAAAACTTGACTTCGAGTGTGCAAATATAGGCTCCATGCCCAATATCGGATCGTTTGGATAAACTATGACAAGCATAACCCTAAACCCTAACCCGAATCCCGTGCGACCTCGTTCGTGGTAGCGAGGTTTTGTGAAGGGTTTTTCATGAAAATACCCGTAGGCGTTCCTTGTTTTTTCCAGCAAGCTAGTAACACAAAACGATGATGGATGCAAGTTTCATATTTTCTGTTTTTTTTAATTTGTTATGGTCAACCCTAGCCCTCATAACCCCTTCAAACCCCCTCAAACCCTAGCCAAAACCCCGCACCCTTCTGGGCCGTTGGATATCTGCGAGTGGACGGTGTGGATCAAGCGCTAGGGCAACGTCAGCGATCCACGTGAGGCGCTCTAATTGGCCGTATTCGAGAACGCTGGATCACTCCCGCCAACCATTCCTAACTATTGGATCGCTGCACGTCGTACGGTCTAGATCAGCATGCAGTGCCATGTTAGCGATCCGCGTGACGCTAGTTCTATGCTGTGATTGCCTGGATTTCAAAATGGTTGGTTTCTTTTTTTTACATTGGGTTTGTTATGCGCTCGAGGGTGGGCTGCTGCCATGCATGCACGTCGTTGGTCTGTGGTAAAGAAGCCCACCCATTGGACTGTTGGACCGAGCCATGTCTACCGTTGTTCCCTCCCCGAGCCAGCCTACGTTGCATGCATGCGCCTGCTTCAGCCTACCCGCCTACATTACATGCATGAGCCCGCCCACTTCAGCCAAACGAGCACGTGCCGCACACACACGTCCCTGCGTGACCCGACCAACGTAACAGAGGGCAACACTTAAATCTCGCATTATAGCTATTGATTCAGACTATGGTTTCCCATGCTTGTACACTCCCGATGCCGCAGTAGGTGGGAAAACTTGTTAACATTTGACCTCATTACTGCCACACTGAGATAACATGTCGCACTACAGCTATTAAAGCCACCTATCATCTTCCTCTTCCTCTCACACCCTTCCTCCATCTCCCATCTGCATATGCCCTTCTTCTTCTTCGCCACAATCAACCCCAAGAATCAGCCCGCCGCAGCCATGCAGTACACCGGGCCAACCTACCGCTTTCCTCCCACCGTGCTGGAGATGCTCTACCCTGCCAGGGTGTACGTCAAGAACACCCTCCGTGTGTGGGCGATGTCAAGATGGAGGGGCGCAAGGGAGTTCACGGATTTCTTCCTTGGCCGGCTACCGCCACCTCCCCCCGGGGATCTCCAAGGATGTACCGAGTTGAGGAGGTCATCCATAATGGGGTTGTGGTTGCTATCCTTGCCCACTTCATCAACCCTTCGACGCATTCTACCTCCTAGGCCGCGTGTTCTTGTGTGGATGCGATTTCATTGGTTTCACCACCCACAACATCTTCACGGAATACACCAACATCTTCCCCACTGTGGACCGCATGCACACTCTGGCGTGCCACATCGACAACACCTTGGAGGAGCAGTGAAGGGCACCCGGAGGAGGAGCAAGGTGGAGGAGGAGTGACGAGGAGCCAGGATGATCCGAGTGGAGAAGGCGGCGGCGAGGGTTTAGATCTACTCATCTATCTATCTATCTATCTATCTTTTGTTTTTTCGCTAAATCTATCTATCTATATTTTTCTTATGTTATTTAAGTTGTAAGCGTACTATATGTCTCGTGATGTGGGCTTTGTTGGCCCGAACTATCTATATTTTATTATGTCTTTCTATTATTAAGTTCTTGCTACTATATTTGAACCTTTTTTTGAGTTGTCGATTGCTTTTTGATAGAGCTACCCGCTTTGTTCGTGCAATATTGTGCTACTACTTGGACACGGTGTTTTGTCTTGTAGATACACCCATTATTAAAAATAATGCATTTCAAAACGTTTGTGGACTGTGTAAAAAAGACAATAAATGACTCATGAAAAGTCATTTTGTAGCATTGAAATTTCTCTTTTTTACACAAGCCACAAAAAAATTCTTTTCAGTGGATTTTTTTGCAAACAATACTCTATATTTGAAGCAAACAATACACTATATTTCCAGAAGCCACAAAGAATCAACATAGTGGAATTTTTCTTTCAACTTCTTCTTACCACTGAAAATACCTTTTTATGAGGAACCTTTATTTCCAAGTTACAATAAATAAATACATTTTTTAGGGAATTTCGTCATGTAAATACATAGTTCCTGAAGGCATGCAAAAGTGGATCTATCTGCCCATCCTCCATTGAAAGAATGATTCAATTATTTTATCTGGAAACAAACATGTTTGTATGTACAATGGTGCACAGTAGAGTTTATGTTCTCCATTAATTTATCTAAAAACAGATACTTATGGTCCACGGGTGCACCAATTTTTTTTCTCCACGGGTGCACCATTTACTTCTCATGGATACAACATTTTTCTTTTCTCCACGGGTGCATCATTTTTTTCCGAAGCAACACGGGTGGGGTGAAGCAACCTACCTCAAGCTTGTGATAGCTAATGATGGGTGGGCTTGTGCTAGCTAATGATGGGTGGGCTTGTTTTCTCTTTGGACCTTACTTGGGCTAATATCGGCTTTTTCCCCCTGAACTTTGCCCTGCACTCTCTGCTAACTGAAGAACTGCAAGTTGGGCACTCTCTGTTAACTGAAGAATTGCAAGTTTGCGACAGAGGAGACATACTTGGATGATTTGCTGCATTTTATTCATCAGGGGATGCAAATGATCCAGGCATGATGCCCAAACTGTAACTGAAAAAGTTCACTACTAACTAAACACATTAACTAAAACTCAAACAACACATTAACTGAAACTCAAACAATTTCTAACGATTGATGTACAACAAGTAAAATAAACCCATAGCAATGATACATCGATAAAATCCTACAGCCATCATATTTGCTTGCTGCTTCAAATCGATCATTTGCTTCAGTTGCTTACTTATTTTCTTCAATTCCCCCTTCAGTTCAGCATTGCCCATCATCAGAACGCCTCTGTCCGCCAAATTCTCCACTGGCTCCACAACAAGCGGCCCCGGATTGAGTTCCTAGTTTCCGCCAATTAATCCACCAAATTTTAGCCTCTCAATGTACGCATCGAGCCACTCAAAATGCCCGCATTTCTTTAGGACCTGAAAACATGGGCACATGAACCCTAGATCCCAAATTCAATGGAAATAAAAGAAAGAAATTGGGAGAAATTAGAGTGTATAGCCGACAGAGTACTCAGATCTAACCTGCCCCAGCTGTGGCCTGCTCTCGCACTTGACGAACTCGTGCCCACGGTTACCATGGTCTTCCTTCACACAGATCAGCCACTTCAGAGGCTCCTTGCGCAGGCAGTCAGGGCATCTTGTCAGCGGGACTGGACCATACTGCAGCCATGATGGGTGGGAGGCCGAACTGGAGCTAGAGATCTCTTGCCGGCTGGTGTTGCCGCACCTTGTCGTCGGAGAAGAAGAAGAACAGGGCGGGGGAGGGAAAGGGGAGGGGTTCAGGCAATGCAATGGAACGGGCACGGACTGGGGGCTAGATCGGGTGCCCTTGTAAAGGCTTACGCTGATGTGGATTAGTTGTAGCTCCCACGCTGAGGTGAAAAAGTGGTGGGCCTAACACACCCGAGCTAACCCCTTGTCTCTTGCGGTTTAGGGTTAAAGAGGGCCTGGTCGCATAGGAGCTATTGTTGCCATCTAAAGCATTGAGCTATTTTCATGAACGACATCGCATGCTTTCTAATTCACGTCAATTGTGTCGTACAGGAGCTATTCACCCCAATATGGGAAAAAGTATTTTCAGAGGAGGACAAGTGTTAAATAAGAAAAATAGAAATGTTAATGCAAAACCAATGGATAGAGTACATCAAATAAATCATGAAATTCAATAAATTTTCTCCCTAACATTTACTTCTATTTTTGAAACTTCCATATTTTCAATAACTATTCTAGATTATTCATGAAATTTATTTTTGACACCGACTGTGGTTTCGCGACGCTTCTCAAGTACCCAGTCTAAATCTCTGAGATCAAAGCCCTAGGTGTGAACCGAGTTGGTTTTATGTGGCAATAAATGATGTTTTTGTGTCCGTCACCTTGTTGAGTGCATTGCTTGGATATACTCAGACTTGTTCTTCGGGGCGAAAACCTAGAATTTGACCTTTAATGGTTGGATCCGGTGAGGGTGGCGCTTGATCATCCTTCCCTTTCTGAATGTGTTGCCATTGAAGAACCTTTTTCGTTGTCATTGTGATGTAAGAGATGGTTGGTATGGATATGGTCATTGTTTTCATTGTCCTCTCGATCGCTGTTTTGATCCGTACATTTTTTTTCATTTTGCTCGCATAGGCGTAACTTTGGTCCCATATAACTTTCCTATTTGTTGGTTGTTGAATGTTTCCATCCTAGCTCTGTAGAGATCGGGTGTGTGCTCATGGATTTTGTGTCCCTTTGATGCTTCATTTTTGACTCAATATTTTTTTTTCTTCTCGAATATGCACGAGCGTGCATATCATATATTAAAGAAGAAAGGCAAAGAAAGCCTCCACCACAATTACACAATACTTAGTATGTATTACCCTTTGTCGAAAAAATTCATGAAACTAGCTTATCAATGTTCTTAAATTTTATGTTTTGTTCACTTTATTTATTTATTGCAAAATTCTACTAGAAAAGGCTAAATTTCTGGTATGTTTATTTTAATTCTTAAGTGTTTTAATCTATTTCTCTTTGTTTTCTTCAAAATTACCCATGTTTCCAAAAAAAACTTCTCTCTGCTTTTTCATATTTATGTGATTTTTTCTTTTCGAATGAGGATAACATTCGGCCTCTACATCGTTTTGATATATAAACACCCAACCTTTATATATGTGCTAGCTGGGGTGCATGTATATAACACTATCATCATGTAACCATTTTGTTAAAACTGGTGTCCATGGGACAAAATGTTTAGTATTGGAGCTGTGAAATGAAACTAAATTACATTTTGGTGATAGTTGAGGGAGCAAATTAATTTCCTCGTGATGACTGAGGTAGGATCTAAATCTGAAGGAGTGAACCCGAATGCTTGTTATAGTACGAAGCAAGCAAATCGATCTAGATCTCCATTTTGGAGGCAACATGCCATGATGTGCTCAAGGTCCTCTCTTTTACCTAGCTACGTGCAGTAGCTTAGTTGTTGTGGTCCAGTGGAGGTGGCCTCTCGATGAAGCAATTCCCGAAAATATTTTGTAGCTCCTCAACAACAAAATCAAGTGTCCTCATTTCACGGGGAAGAATCTTATGGTAAGTCAAATGAACTCTCATGAAAATATCTCCACAACAACAAATATTCCTTCTGTCCTCTACATGTCGATCCAATCAGCCCCTTCTTCCACTACACACATCACATTCTGATATTTCTGCCTTTGCGATACTACGGCCATGTTTGTTTCATAAGTCCTAGGACTTTTTTAAGTCCCAACTTATAAGTCATAAGTTCCTACCTGTTTGTTTACAGGGATTTATAAGTCCCGAGTCCCTACCTGTTTGTTTACAGGAACTTATAAGTCCATGTTGCACCGCTGCAACGAGGCTCAAGAGAGGGCCTGTCCGGCGATTGGAGGCACCGCTGCAACGAACCGAGGCAGAACGAATCGAGGCGGGGCGGTGACGGGGCGGCGAACCGAGGCAGAACGAACCGAGGCGGGGCGGCGACGGGGCGAGAGGCGGGGCGGCGACGAGGCGAGAGGCGAGGCGGCGACGGGGCAGCAGCGGGGCGAGAGGCGGGACGGCGGCGGCGATTGGAACGAGAGGCAGGCGGCGTGCGGGGAACGAGCCTGGAGCGACGCGGGGTAGGTCCGGCTCGGGATAAGTCCCAATAAGCTCCTCCCTATAGTCTTATTTGATAAGTCCCAAATCACCACAATAAGTCCCAATAAGTCCCTTGTGTTTGATTTAGGTGGGACTTATAGGGACTTTTTTAAGTTCCTAAACCAATAAGTCCCTGGAAACAAACACCCTCTGCATGTAGGATGACTTCGTCGACTACCTGCCTGTAACATTTTGACATGACACAGGACTGTCCATCTTTCCTCTACCGAACTACTACCTCCGTCCGGTTTATTTTTCCCCTTCATATTTTGTGCCAAATTTTGACCGTAGATTTAACCAACAAAATATAAGTTGCATGTCATGAAACTTATATTGTTGAATTCATGTTCAAAAGAGATTTTTCAATAGTACTGTTTTACTATTTTTGTGGTATATGACTTATTTTTTATTAGTAAAATCAAAGGCCAAAGTTTGGAGTGCGGCGATTTGGTGCCCGGGCTCAGATGAGCCCGGGCGTGAATAGTACCCTGATTTAAAATACAAAAAAGGTTCAAAAAATTCCAAATTTTTTTGTGGTGCAAGATGCTCCTATGCATGAACCCCGTGCAAAATTTTGTGAAGTTTGGACATTTGAGAAGCTCGTGGCAAAAAAGACAAATTTCGGATGTCTGAGAAACTTTTGAAAATCGCACTGTTCATGCCTGATTTTGTCTTTTTTGCCATGGGGTTCTCGAATGTCCAAACTTCATAAAATTTTGCACGCAGTTCACACACAGAAGTATCTTGCACCACAAAAAAAATTGGAATTTTTTGAACATTTTTTGTATTTCAAATCGGGGTACTGTTCACCAGGCTCATCTGAGCCCGGGCTCTGCCTTGAATTATTGCAAAGTTTGACCCAAAATATAAGGAGGACTAGGCTACAATGTCTTGTGAAATATCTGTCATGCATGCATGCACGCACCTGGACCATGCATCGTAGTAGTTAGGTTAAACTGCTAGGTCCGAGCCTGCTGCTTTCTGTGCTATAGTATATTTCTACCGCATGACGACGCATCTCATGCAAAAACGTGCGATATGTGCAGGGCTGGGAGAGAAGTGGAAGAGCTGCCGATGGGCTATGGTAGGCACGAAATGAGGCCATGAGTGAGTTAACCATCTGCGTCGTACTTTTCACAAAGGAGTAACTAAAGCAGCGATATCATGTCCCTTTGTACCCAAGCAAATACCGTATCGATCGACCTCGCGCGCTACCTAGGGTCAATGAGTCCAAGACATCATTCTCTCCGTCTCCGGCAAAATGATTTCCAGCTGTAACTCAGATCACAGATGAGATACATTCGTTTTGGGATGTACTATTTTCTTGAATTTGGAAGCTCCGAAGCTGCACCTCTCAGGCTCGCATTTTGTTCGAGGGACCTATCATAGTGACTCCGGAATGGATACATAATCTGTTAAAATTCTCTAATTTGTATAGGTGCTAACAGTACACAAGTCTGTTGACCAGTGGACGCTGTGTTAAGGCACTCCATCCGTTTGGGTTTACAAGACTTGTTATTCTGAAAATTTGCAGGGGCACGCATCTGTCCGGCCGCTCGATTTGCCTCGCAATTCGCATAGTAGTTGAATCCCGCACGAGGGCGTAGTATGTTTTAAGTTTAAATCATTGAAACTTATGACTTTTCAATGGAAACTTATGATTTTCTCGCTCGCTCTTACCAAGTTTCATAGATAGAATTTTAAGACATTTTTTTGTCGGTCATAGGCAAAAAAATTGTGATTTTATCAGTTGATCGTACTAAGTTTCAAAAGTTGAAACTCAGCATCTATTTTCAAAATTCATCAAAATGTATTTAAAATAGATCTTATTTGAAAGTCCTCATCATGAGAAACACGAATATGAAAACAAAACTTAATTTGGACTTTTCGTTCAAAAGATATAAATGTTTGAAAATCGGAAGCCAAAAATAAAAGCACGTGCAAGGGACTCGGTGCCCTGAGACCTGTGTGCCACAAATCCTCATCCCTTGTATCATGCAAAAAAAATCATCATCCCTTGTTAATCTTATATTCTTAGGAAATCGAGGTCCCCGTCACTCTTCGGGTTGGCTCGGGCGAAACATAGCCCCCTCCGCCCCATCTCCATCTCCTTCACAGCTCTCTCCGCAGCTTTGCAACCTAGATGAGACAAGCCTCATGGATATACGACAGTAGGCAGGATTTTGCGATTGTGCTACGTGGTATGGTGCCCTTGGAGACTGTTGAAAGAAACTTGTGCTATCGTATCCATGTGCTATGTATACCATATTTTGGGTCATATATGCCTACATATGCATGGGCTAAGAGTAACTCTAACCGATCCCCTATCCGTTAGAGGAGTAAACGGTGGCCGGACCTAATTTTTCTTAGCAGTTCTTTTAGCCTAGCCGCATGAACTTCAAACAATTGCACATTATATCATCCTCGATCTCAGCCTCCTCTTAGGTCTCGGTAATTCTTCCTCCTCAGTCTTGGCCACCTCTTTGCCAAATTGATGATCGAACACCGAGTCGTAATTGAGATCTTCAAGCCCAAGCATATATGACGTCTCCAAAGATGACAAGAATTCAGCCACGCTCATCACCGCACTATGACAAACAACAACAAACTCCATCAACCTACAGCCACAAGCAATCACCACGCAATGCACCGGCCGAAATGAAAAATGCAATTTCCTTTACCATGAAGGCATTTCATCGACCACTTGGCGGCCACGGCGCTTGTAGCCAGCAGCGGTGGCCGGACGCTCCGGAGCAGTGGTCGTAGGGGTGGAGGAGCCGGACAAGGATGAGGCACCAGAGGAGTGGCACTCTTAGCCTTCTTCTTCGCCGCCTCCTCGGCGAGTGCCGGCGTGGCGGCCGTCAATTTCCTTCCCCGCTTGCCAACGGTACAAGCAGCGAGAGGGCGACCTGCCGTCGCAGAGACGTAGTGGACTTGCCACCGGCCAAGTTGCCAGTGGTGGTTTTCGGTGAGGTGGATCAAATGGGATTTTTGGTGCATAGCCTGTTTTTTGGGTGCGAGAGACGGCGCGGGGGTTGTTTTCAGCGAAGAAGCGCCGGCGGTGGTGGCCCGTGGGGTGGCTGACGGGTTTTGGCTATCCATTCCAGCCGAAATCGGGGGCATTGGCGGTGAATCCAATGACTAAGGGCGGCAATGACGGGAAGGGGTGGCCGCTCGGGCGAGAGAGGGAGGGATGAAATTTTCACTAGGTGCGGTTGAGGTTGTGTATATTTAGGAGGTTTGGCGCAACTTTTGGGCCGGAGGAGGATAATATTTACTCCACTAACCGTTTGGGAGTTCGGCTAAGTATGGTTAGGCGCCTATTTGCTCCTCTAACCAATTACAGGGGATCGGCTAGAGTTGCTCTAAGGGATACTTGGTCGGCAAACTATCATAGGTGTGTCCTGGTTTCCTAAGGAGTCGTAACCTTACCGAACAAGTGAGATGTCATAATCTTGGAAGACCTAGAGGTATGTGGAGGCAAGTCCACCGCCTTATGCCACATATATTTGGGTGCTATGTGAAATGAAGAATTACGTAGATCTACTGACATCGGTTTCAAGCCATCAAAGTCATATCTCTCTGCAAGAAAATATAGCAAAATATTTCAAAAAAAAATTGAAACTTTGTGGGAATGATAAACAGCAAATGTTATAAGTGCTTGTAAAGTTTGGTGCTCAAATAACATACGAGGAGCTCCGTACGAAAAAGACAAAATTACAAAATCTGCTCAAACAGTGCATTTATATTTTGACTAATTTTCAGTGATTTTGTCTTTTTTGTACGGAGCTCCTCGAATGTTATTTGACCACCAAACTTTGCAAGCACCCATAACATTTGTTGATGATCATTCTCACAAAGTTTCAGATTTTTTTAAAATGTTTCACTATATTTCTTGCTTGGGTGCACCGTGCTGGGGCGTAGAAAAATCACTCTCCTATAAAATAGCTTCCAGAGTTGCCTAGCATAATTGAACAATTCAATAAATTCTTCTCAACACACATGGAACTAAAATAATACTCCTACTAAGGAAAGGTTAGACCCTGATGACTATTAAGCGACCCTCTTTGTCCCCTTCCAATGGTCAGCCTCCCTCACACAAGTCCACTAGCTTTGATGCTACAGCCCATACCACACTGTACCCTTCATATATACTCAGATTCCCCTCTCTCTTTCTCCCCCGTTCCATCCATTCCAACCTACTTCTACACCTCAAACCGCATCAAGATCCCTTCATCTCCATGGCCGACGAGTGGTGGAGTGGTTCACAGAGGAGCCACGGGACGTCGGCGTGCTCGGCCGCGCCACTCATGGACACGGGTCACGCAGCCACATGCGGCTGGACGTCCCCGGCCGCGGAGTCGACGAGCTCAATAACCTTCCAGGACCCCCACAGGAGCAGCAGTACTATCACTCATCCGCCTTCATCCGATGCCGCTTCCTCGCTTGGTGATGTACACATGGACTGGACGCACGCCTTCTTGTAAGTTGCCTTCCATCTTCAATCTTTCATTCTTTCTTCTAGCTGCCTGTGCGGAGGACTAACGCCCTTCTGTGATCGATTATTAATTAGGAGCGGGAGAAGCGACGCTAGCTTCCAAGCCGTGCTTCAAGACGACATGCCTGCGTCAATGACGACGAGGCCATTATTTCGACCTCATCAGCCGGCCGTCGACGAGGCCGTGATGAGCAATCCGTTCAGGGACATGAGCCACAGCTTCAGCTTGCTCGACCAGGTGCCTGCAGCCTCGTCTCCGTACGGCACGGCGCCACTGCAAGGCATGTTCGACACCACCGGGGCGTCGCACAACGTTTCGGTGTTGGGGGAATGCCAGTCATCCACCAGCTACGACGGCACGGCGGGGATGCAGTTAAATCAAGCGGCTACGCAGATGCTAGGCGGTGGCGCCCAACTGCAGTACTTGTCCGGGTCCGGCAGCTACATGCCTTTCGGCGGCGCCCCTCTCTCGTCGCAGCTTCTCTTGCAAGCCCTACAACCCAAGACCAGCTACAGCTCTAGCTCCAATTCCCTCATGGCGAAGGTAATTAACCACATGGAAAATATTAGTGTTTTACTACCAGAGGCCATACAGCTAGGGTTTCGTTTAGATATGCATAACCTCAGTTTCTCCTGCAGTCTGCCGAGCACGCGTGCTCACCACCGGCGAGGAGAAGCGAGCCTGACTCACCTGCCGCGGCGAAAAGGCCACGGATCGAGGCACCATCGCCGTTGCCCACGTTTAAGGTGCGGCGTGATCGATCCGATTAAATTTCTAGATCTTGTGATCTTTCTGCATTTCAGGGCAACTTTTTGTTGCTTCGATCGATGGCTGGTGTTTTCCTTTTGCGAGCATCGATGGACGATGACTTTTGGATTGCATAAAAATTTCTTTTGTGCTGTGCTTTGGAGCTGCAGGTGAGGAAAGAGAAGCTAGGGGACAGAATCACTGCGCTCCAGCAACTAGTCTCGCCTTTTGGAAAGGTATGAGTTCTTCTTTCTGCTCTGAATCAACTCCCTATCTTTCCTCACCACCGTTCCAATTATCGGAGAGAACAAGTGCTCTTCTACTTAACCCGTCTGAGATCGATAATGACCTAACTTATCGCTGGTGTCCTCGCACTTTAGACCGATACCGCATCGGTTCTTCACGAGGCCAACGAATACATCAAGTTCCTCCATGACCAAGTTGCGGTGAGTGTCCGAAATCACATGCCTTCCCTTGCTGCGTCGACATTTCTTGTCCATTCCGGAACATCGCTTATAATTTGTTTAACACTGAACTCACTGCAGTCTCTGACCTACCCGTACTTGAAGAATGTGAACCCGTTGCAGCAGTTCCAGCAGAAGGTAAGAAACTGAGTTTATATCAAATTTTCCATCTTATGTTTTCGTGAATGCTTGGCTCTTGATGCAATTTTGCTTGGTAGGGTTCCGAGAATGCGAAGGACGACGGTGGCGAGCCGAAGAAGGACCTCCGAAGCCGCGGCCTGTGCCTTGTGCCGGTAGCAACGACGTACACGGTTGCGAGCGAGACGGTGCCGGAATTCTGGTACCCAACATTTGGAGGCACGTTTAGGTAGACATATAAGGTAGTTTTAATTAGCTTTCAGCATGTACACGTGCTAAGCAATCTGTACATGTCCAGATTACAAACAAACACAGTGCTGAGGCTAAAGCAAAGCAAAGCAAAGCCACATGTTGCTAGTACTAAGATAATATGTATGTAAACGGTGATCATCAAACATAATATTAGTAGCTAGCCTGTGAAGAAAAAGCAAAGAGATAATCATATAAGCAATATGAAGCAACCAAAAGACATTTGGAAAGGCCACAAGGGGAGCTATGATATAATTATGAGGCTGAGCCTTAAAAGACAGGCTAACGTAAATATAAAAATGTTCGGTCAGTGCCAAATGATTTGAGACTGACAACTATCGAGCAATTATACTCATGTATATACACAACTAAATGGAAAGGAATAATGCTACCGTTAGTTTTTTATCTACATATATTTGTGTGTTGTGTATGACAGTCGAAGCATGGAATTCGAAAGGAGGGGTTATGTTACTTAAGGATGACAAAGGGCCCTCTATGGATAGAAAGATATTCTAAGGAACTATAAGTAATATAATCATATATCGTAGAACTTCCTATATAAACTTAAGAACAAATAAATCAATATGCGCCTTGGATTACTATTAAGTCTTGATTTTATTGCTTATTGGCTATTGGAGAAAAAACAATTCGCTCCCTGGGGCCTGGGCACTTGCATGTGACCCATGGAAAACTAGGGTTCCCCCTCGAGAGCCACTGATACCTCCTCTTACCTTGCCAACATTGGGGATGGCCACCCTACGTACCTCTCCCCGCCCAGACTCTAGTGGTTGAGAATTGCATTCATTGTGATATCTCAAGGAGAATAGGGTGAGCCTTTGTGGTGTTCATGTGTCTTCGTGCTAACACCCATCCTCCAATAGTGACTAGCCTCCCTCCCAGGATGTGAACACTGGGATGCATCATCTTCTTAGAAGTTTCGGTTATCCCTAACCCTCGCTCTCTAGTTTTGGTTTACTTTGGTCATTTGACCTAGCACTTGATGTATCATATTGTGTTGCTTAATCACCATATATATCACTGTGGTCACCTTATCACACTGAGTATACCACCTTAGCAATTGTTTAGGCTCATCTTTATATTAAAATTTTAATTGTACCTATTCACTCCCGTAGGCCCATCTTGATCCTTTCAGCGGCGCCCTGCAACCGGCAGCGCTTGGTTGAGGTGAGGAGAAGGGGGAGTAGAGATAGAGTGGTTTGAGGCTTACCACGACAGTGGGGGAGGGCGGCGATGGTCAACAAGCGCGAAGGGAGCGGGGCAAGGAGTCAAAGTCGGTGAGGACAGGCGGCAAGAGAGATATCTAGGCACGCTGCTAGGGAGTTGGAGAGAACCGGGGGTTGGGGGATTTTGGGAAGTCCCCCTAGCAGCCAAAATCTTAAGGGGAACCTATTAGTGGCGGGCTGAAAGGATCGGGATGGACCTAGAGTGGGGGTGAATAGGTACAATTACAAATTTTTATTATTCCTTAGCAATTTTAGGCAATAATGTGGAATATGAAGGTGAGCTTAACAATTGCAAGTGAGTACTAAGTACTAAGCAAGTAACACAAGCACATAAGTAAGCAACCTCAATATGATGTAAGTAAGTGCAAAGAGACAAGTAACCACAAGTAGAGAGTTAGGGTTAGGAATAACCACAACTCCGGGAGACGAGGATGTATGCCGATGTTCACTTCCTTGGAGGGAAGCTAGTCACCGTTAGAGAGGTGGATGTTACCACGAAGGCACACCAACGCCACGCAGGCTCACCCTGTTCTCCCTTTGAGACAACATCACGGAGGCGTTTCTCAACCACTAATGGTAGACCTTGGGGTGATCCCCAAACCCTTATAAACTTTCCGGGGGTAATCACAAAGGTTGATTCCTCTCCGAAAGACTCCTACCGCCTAGGAGTCTCCAACCTCCAAGAGTAATAAGAACGTTGGGGAAAAGCTCAAGACTTGGTCAAATCACAAATTCCTTTGGTGCAAAGAAAGGGAAGGAGTGGATCATCACTTGATCGGAGAACTTCTCTCAAAGACTCCTAAATCACTTGGGGGTCTAGGATTTGATGTAGGTGATTGAGAGAGAGAGTGAAGAGTGTTATTGGCAAGCTCAAAGTGAATGGTCAACCATATCCCGTGGAGGGGAGAGGTATATATATAGTGGGTATGCAAAAGTGACCGTTTGGGGACACTTTAATGCACAGGACAGGTCAGACGTCCGGACCATACCGGACGTCCGGTGGCACAAATGAGTCCGGACGTCCGATACTTATCGATCGTCCGGCCACTGGAAATATATAAGCCACAGATCAGTGCACAGGATACGGACGTCCGAGACGTGTCGGACGTCCGGAGCCCGGAAGACCGGAGAAGCCCGGAAATCCATAAATACGGTTCTGTGGTGAAAGTGTCGGACGTCCGAGACCTGCCGGACATCCGAAGGTCGGACGTCCGGAGAGTTCCGGAAATCCGTAAATATCATTCTGTAAAGGAACACCGGACGACCGGAGGGAGCCGGACGTCCGGACAGCTGAGAGAGATCGGACGTTCGGAGAGAAAGAATAGGAGTTGTGGGTTTTGACCAAGTCTTTAACTAGATCCAACGATCCCCTCTTAATAGTGCGGGATCCCTATACTCAAGAACAAACCGTAAACAAAGTCAATGTCTTGTATCTCCATTCTTGAGTTATATGCATATCGTCCCAGTCATGATCCACACACATGGTCTTTGGGACATAATCCTGAGATATACTTGATAAACATGATTAGTCCCTAACATACATGTTGTCATCACCATCAAAATATGATTAAGGGCATGATTGCACTTTCAATCTCCCCCTTTTTGGTAGTTGATGACAACATATATGCACACACAAAAAAATAATAATCGAAAGGATTTGTTGTGGAGCTCAATAATCAAGAATAAGCAAGGAAGAATAAGCAAGAAACGAGCTCCCCCTCAATATGATACCATAGAGACTAAACATGAAGAGGGCTGCCCCTCAAAATGATACCAATGCAACTAAATCTCATACACAAGATACTCAAGAAGTAAACTCATAACTCATATCATAGAACATAAGTTTCGACAATCTCATACATAAGTTCGATACAAGCTAATCCACAATCATAGCAATGAGTTCGATTACATGCATAGGAGCCTACTCCCCCTTGGCATCAAATATCCAAAAATTAAGAAAACAAGGGGGGAACATAACAGCATCAGAGATCATCCTCATCATCATCATCATGAGCACCACTGCCACCCGCCTCGTCGAAGAAATCAGCCCACTCAGGACCCGAGGGGAAACCAAAATCAGAAGGAGGCTCGGCAGGAAGGCGTTCATCGTCACTCACATCATACACTCTGGAGTCTCTCAAACGAGCCTTCAGAGCGTTCTTGGAAGTGACCATGCGAGTGACAACATCGTGATGTTGGGATCAATGAAAGGTGAACATCTTCATCATTGCAGAGTGAGCCTTCCCAAGAAAGCGAGCCATGCGCCCAAAGGGTGCAGAACTGGAAGGAGAACGGGCAGTATGAGATGGAACACTAGCTGCGGTGCGACGAGCAGGAGCATTAGGAGGAACATAATCATCCGCCATGTGAGCTGGAATGACCCATCGCTCATGCACGTGAGTGCGGACAATGGGAAAAGAAGTGACACTCTCGATAAAAGCCTGAAGGAAGGGGGCATGAGGAAAGGCCCGCTTGTGCTGAAGGCTAGCGAGGCGGATCTCATGCCATAGAAAGTGTGGAACATTTATCTTCCCTTTTGGGGATGCAAAGAGGCGACGCATGAGATCAATGCAATAGCTACTGAAAGAGCCTTTGTCACCCATCTTGGGATAGATGGTGCGGATGACACACTAATAGATGATGTAAAAGGGGGAGCGCCAAATGGAAACTTGGTTCAGACCTTTTTGTTTCTCTATGTTATTCAAAGTGGGTATCGGTTTGATAAGATTCGCACAGACCTCAATGCCCTTGGGCCTATGGTTGGGGTCATCCTTGTGGATTTTGAACCTGGTGTCAGGAAACCCAAGGGCATTAACAAATTGAGCATAAGATGTTGTGAGCACAGCGTCGGAAGTCATCCAAGTGACAGTGTTATTAGGATGAAAAAGCATGTGGCATAGAATTTATGAATGGCAGCTTGGTTAAAGTCATGTTGAAATGCAAATGGAGCAGCAAGATTAGATGACTCAATGAGCTCAATAGCCCCCGGATATTTTTCCGGATGAGTGCGAATATGCTCTAGGTCAATGCAGACATGGAGAGACAAGCCTTTAGGAATGACAATAGTGGTAAAGATGTCGGCTTGAACATTAGCGCAAAAATGACTATCCTGAGAATCCCTAACAACAGTAAAGTGATCAACATCGCGATGCAACTTAAGATAAGTTCCGGCGGGAACCTCGTTGAACTGCTTAACATGGCGGCTTAGTGGTAAAGGGGGCTCAAGCGAGATATGACGAGCATCACCGTGGGGTTGCACCGGAGGAGGAGGAGGCTGGAAAGTGGGACGACGAGTTCCCGGCTTGGGTGCAGAAACGCAAACACCAACAAACGGGGCCGGTTCCACCTCCTCAAGTTCATCCTCAAAGTCCGATCCCTCCGAGTAGGAGTTGCTAGACGAGTTGTGAGGACGGGCGGCATGCTTCCGAGGACGAGCCCGCTCCTGTGAGTCATCGGAGCCACCACGACGATACGAATGAGCCGGCCCACCGGTGACTTGCTTGCGTGCGGAGTTCTTGGTCTTAGGCATCACGACCTAGGGGAGAAGGAAGACACAAATCAACACCCCACCATAGATCGAGGAATCGATGCATGAGGGAGAGAAGATAGGGCCTACCTTGGAGTGAGGAACACGGAGGAAGTTGGCGACCAGAGCGAATCAGGTACGGCCACTGAAGCTTGAGCGGAGACAGAGACGGACAGAGGAAACCGCGGCGAGGGGCGTGGCCACGTCGTGGAACCCGAGCAGAGAGCGGCCCCGGTGAGGGGCACGGTGGCATGTGGCCGCAGCGAGGAGCCATGGAACAGGAGCGGCGGCGGTGGGGAGCAGAGGACAGGAGCGGCGGCGGTGGTGGGCAAGTGGATTAGGGTAATTGACCCAAAAACCTACCCCGTGCTATATATAGGAGCCTGTGAAAATGACCGGACGACTGGAGCGTACGGACGACCGATGTCGAATAAAGGTCCGGACGACCGACACCTGGGCCAGGAAAAAGAAGTATAATAGAGAGGATTTTACGGACGATCGTGAGACCTCGGACGTCCGGCGCCTGGGCCAGGGAAGGAGATCAGAGAGGATTTTACGGACGTCCGGATAGGCCGGACGACTGGGCAGAGTTCAACAGAGAAGATTTTACGGATGTCCGGATAGGCCGAACGACCGGGCAGAGTTCAACAGAGAAGATTTAATGGACGTCCGGAGGTCTACGGATGTCCGGGGTTTGAGAAACGCTCAGACGTCCGGTAATCCACGAACGTCTGGCGCCAGAATTGGAGAGAGGACGAGGTGCAGTTATATGAGCTACTGATCATGATGAGGAGATGATGTATACCGTTCATAGTAAGAATTTCTTATTAAGTAACTAGTACCCTATCCCAATCAATAATAATCATATATCACTCTAATATTGTTCTAATGATACGAGTGGTGGCTACTGCCACCATGTATGAGTATACGTGACATGACACGGAAAGATTTGAACTTTGAGTGCATAATCACTACTCCATCATGGAAAGCACCATAGTTAGATGTTATGGTAGCTTTGAGAGTGTTTGTTCGGTTTATGCATTTCATAGGATGAGGATAATCATGAGTTGAGTGTCTCCCCCTACATATATGCCTACATCAAGACAGGACATTAATTTTATGCATGAATGGGTACTAGATTTCACATAATATTGTCAAGCTCCAAGATATCAAGTTCACGCCTAAGTCGACAAAACCTTGCTTCATCCAATGGTTTGGTGAAAATATCTGCCAGTTGCAAATCTGTACCAATGTGATCAATGTGAATATCACCCTTCTCAACATGATCTCTCAAGAAGTGATACCTAATATCAATGTGCTTGGTGCAGAGATGATCCTTGGGGTTCTCAGCAATGTTGATGGCACTATCATTATCACATAGAAGAGGCACATGTCTATAGGTGATACCGTAATCCTTCAAAGTTTGCCTCATCCATAATAACTGAGTTGCACAACTGACAGCAGCAATGTATTCAGCTTCTGCGGTAGAGAGGGCAATACAATTTTGTTTCTTCGATGACCAACTTACCAAGGAGCGTCCAAGAAACTGACATGCACCGGATGTGGACTTACGATCAGCTTTGTCTCCAGCCCAATTCGCATCCGTGTACCCAATGAGATCAAACTTAGCATCATTGGGGTACCATAGACCCAACTTTGGGGTGTGAACAAGGTATCTAAGAATATGCTTAACCGCCTTAGGATGACTTTCCCTAGGGGAAGCTTGAAATCTAGCACACATGCATACACTAAACATGATGTCTGGTCTAGATGCACAAAGATAAAGCAATGAACCAATCATAGAGCGGTATTTAGATGGGTCGAAGGGGATACCGTTTGTGTCTTCAGTGAGTTGAGTGTTATTTTGGTTGGCATGGGTGTCTTGCATGGACTAGCATCAGACATACCAAACTTCTCTAGGATATCCCTTGAGGTATTTTGCTTGAGACAAGAAAATTCCTTCTTGAAATTGTTGAATTTGAAATCCGAGGAAGAACTTCAAATCCGCATTGAGTGACATTTCAAAATTCTTGGTCATTGAAGCCGCAAACTTCTTGCACAAATGAATGTTAGGAGAACCAAAAATGATATCATCTACATAGATTTGGCATAAGATCAAATCACCCTTATCCCTCTTAGTAAAAAGAGTGGGATCGATCACCCCTCTCACAAAACCATCATCGAGTAGAAACTTCTTTAAATGATCATACCAAGCACGAGGTGCTTGTTTGAGGCCATACAAAGCCTTATGAAGTTTGTACACATAGTCTTTGTGATCGGGATCAACGAACCCAGGTGGTTGTGACACATATACTTCTTCTTGTAGAGGACCGTTAAGGAAAGCACTCTTCACATCCATTTGATGTATTGTAAAGCCATTGAAAGCGGCATAAGCAAGTAAGATGTGAATGGATTCAAGACGGGCAACGGGGGCAAAGGTCTCACCAAAGTCCAAACCTTCAACTTGTGAGTACCCTTGTGCCACTAACCTTGCCTTGTTGCGGATGATTACACCATTCTCATCTTGTTTGTTCTTGAAAATCCATTTTGTTCCAATGACGTTGTGCTCGGTAGGTGGCCTCTTGACTAATGACCACACTTTGTTGCGTTCAAAACTGTTCAACTCTTCTTGCATAGCAACGAGCCAGTCGTTGTCCATCAATGCATCTTGTACCTTGAGGGTCTCAACACTGGACACAAACGAGAAGTGAGCACAAAAGTTTGTCAAATGTTTACGAGTGACTCTACCTTCCGATTTGCCGGTGAGAATTTTGTCAACATCAACACAACCGGCCACTCGAGGCATGATGGAGGTAAGGGTTTCACGAGGTTCAACTTCATGTCCATCATCCATGTCCTCAACATATGGATCATTAATGTGTGGAGGAAGATCTTCTTGCTCATATTGCATTTGTTGAGGTTCATCATCAATGATTGGACTTTCTTGTTCTTGCCCTTGATGATGATCTTGTTCTTGAAGATTATCATGAAGAGAAACTTGATCATCTTCTTCTACTTGGGCTAAGGGCATTGGTTGAGCAATAGGAACTTGTGAAGGTATGGGGGTTGAAGTAGTTTGATGATGTGTGAGACTTCCATCTTCTTCTGCATCATCATGAGATTCTTGTTCCATAGGAAGAAGTGCACCAACACCCATGGTCAAAATATCTTGAGAGGAATCTTCTTCACCTGCATCACTTAGATCAACTTGCTCCCCATGGGAGCCATTAAATTCATCAAACACCATGTCACAAGTTTCTACAACACATCCACTGGATTTGTTGTAGACTCTATAGCCGTGAGAGTTTGATCCATAGCCAACAAATATGCCTTCAATCGTTTTGGATTGAAATTTTCCTAACCGTTCTCTTTTGTTGAGGATGAAACATTTGCACCCAAATACACGAAAGTACTTGACATTTGGCTTGTTCCCAGTTAGAAGCTCGTATGGAGTCCTTTCCAATATAGTGCGGAGGAAGAGCCGGTTTGATGCATGGCATGCGGTGTTGACAGCTTCGGCCCAAAAACTATGTGGTGACTTGTATTCATCCAACGTGGATCTTGCCATCTCTACAAGTGTACGGTTTTTCCTTTCGGCTACACCATTTTGCTGAGGAGTGTATGGAGCTGAGTATTGATGCTCAATCCCTTCATCACTTAGGAATTCTTCCAAGGTATAGTTCTTCAATTCAGAGCCATTGTCACTTCTTATTGCTAAGATTTCTTTGTCAAATTTCCGTTGTGCTTGCTTGGCAAAATCAATGAAGGTGATCTTTATCTCGTCCTTGGACTTGAGGAAGAACACCCATGTATATCTTGAGTAATCATCAACAATGACAAGTCTATACTTTTTCCCACCAAGACTATCCCATGAAGGAGGCCCAAAGAGATCCACATGAAGGAGCTCCAGGGGCCTTGAAGTAGACACAATGTTCTTGGGTGGGTGCTTTGATTGATGTTGCTTCCCGGCTATGTATGCACTACACACATGATCTTTCTCAAAAGAGACATTGGTTAGTCCAAGGATGTGATTTCCTTTTAAGAGATCTTGAAGATTTCTCATGCCGACATGGGCTAGCCGGCGATGCCATAGCCACCCCTTGTTGGCCTTGGCCATTAGACAAGTTGCATGGAATGTGCTCTCTTTCGAGAATCAATCGTGTAAAGGTTGCCATCCTACTCTCCAACAAAGGCCACTTCAAGAGTATCTCTCTTAAAGACTTTCACATCCATTAGTCCAAAGAGTGTATCATAACCAACAGAAGTCAATTGGCGAACAGAAAGTAAATGGTATTTAAGGGATTGGACAAGCATGACATTTGCAAGAGACATGTCATTTGTGATAGCCACCTTGCCCAACCCGAGTACCTGTCCTTTTGAACCTCCACCAAACATAATGCTCATGAAAGGTTGAATAGCTTCCATGAAATCATAGAGCAATTTGCTATCTCCGGTCATGTGATTTGTACATCCACTATCAATCACCCATTTCACTCCACCGGAGAAGTCAACCTACACACAATTAAGACTTGGTTAGAGGCACCCATTTTGCAATGGGACCTCTCAAGTTAGTCACAAGGGTCTTAGGGACCCAAATAGCATAGAACGAATGCATTTCGAGGACCAACAAATTTTGCATAAACTTCTCCATCCTTGGTCTTACGAAGTACATAGGATGGAGGCATGAACTCTTTAGGCTTGTTGAGAGTGGGCATGCCCCTTGTGGCCTTCCCACTCACAACCTTACCTTTCTCCTTGTGCCCTTCTCGTACAAATGTTTCCTTTAGAGGGGTTGTGCACTTTTGAGAGGACGTCTTCTTCTTGCTTGTGCTTGGGTCAAACCCAAGTCCCTCTTTGGCAAACACCTCATTGTGTTGACTCAATATCTCATCAAGATTCTTTTGCCCTTGAGCACATGTCATGAGACCTTTCTCGATTTGAGCCTTGAGAAAGCGATTTTCCTCAAGAATAGATGCTAGATCACTACTAGAGTTAGTAGTACAAGCATCAACATTGATAATAGGAGAAGAGTAAGCCTTGGCTAGAGTTTCAAGATAAGTAAGTTTGAGCGTTTCAAAACTCTTTGTAAGAACGGTGAGCTCTCCTTCCTTAGTCCTGAGAGACACGGATAGAAGCTCACAATCCTTAGAGAGAGAAGCATGAGACTTAACAAGCTTACTTTTATCATTCATCAACTCTTCGCAAGAGTCAATAGCCTTTTTCAAGGAGGCAAGATCATTAGTATGAACATCAATATTTGCACCAATTTTTAAGCATAGTTCATCATTTCGTGCTTCCTCATATTGGACTTTCCGCTCAAGGATTTCACATTTTTCCTTTTCCTCGGTGACGAGGGTTTAGATTTCCTTAATGGTGATGGTGTGCTTACTCACCATCTCCATAAGCATGCGAAACATAGTGAGCTTCTTTCCTTTGAGGGAACACATGAACTTATTAAGTTTAGCAAGCATAGGATCATCTAGATCATCATCCTCATAGCTATCCTCCGCATCAAGATACTCATCACTAGGAGTAGAAGGAGTGAAAAGAGGAGGATTTGATCGTGGAGTTACCTTGACCTTGTCAAGAGAGCTTTGGTCCTCTCCATCTTCTACCACTGCCTTTGCCATTAGACAGTTGTGAGTGTTGCCCTTGTAATCCTTCATGTAGTTGTAGGTGACCACATCACCACTCCTGTTTACTAACCTCAAAGTGTTTTAAGAGTCTTGAGCAACTCCAGCAACACCACTAACATCATCCGGATCGGATTCTTCTTGAGCAACCATTGCTTTCCCATCTCTCTTCTTGAGCTTGGAGTTCAAAGGATTTGGCAACTTCTTCTTAGGAAGGGTCTTGGGAAACCTTGGTTTGTCTTCTTTCTTCTCATAAGGGCACTCATTTGAGAAGTAGTTGGTTTCCTCACAGTTGTAGCATTTTCTTACTTTCTTCTTTTGAAATCTTCCCTTGAATTTTCCCGCGCTAAACTTCTTGACAAAGAGAGCCATGTCTTCATATGAAGGACCCTCATCAGATTCAATCTCATCACCATCTTCTCCTTCTTCTTCTTCACTTTGCTCATCTTCACATACAAGCTTGGCCTTCAATGCAAGATTGATCTTTGATGATGGGGTACCATGCATGGCAAGATGTTTTTTCGCATTAGCCTTTGACTCTTCAAATAGTTGGAAGGTGGATATGATGTCATCTGTAGTCATTTCCTTGAAGGTATGGTGTTGTCTTATGTCCCACACCATTTGATGGTGATATGGGGCAAGAGCATGAAGCAACTTATCCACAAGGAATCGCTTAGTCATGTTGAATCCATCTTGTGTCTTGTCACACTCACATGACTCAATGTCAGCAGTGAGTGTCATGAGACGCTCATGGAGTTGATTGGGGGTTTCACCTTTCTCCATACAAAATTTTTGCAATTGCCCCTTGGCAATTTCATATTGAGCACTCCTGAGGGCAGAGGTGCCAGTCTTGGATCTTATAACACTTTCCCATAGTTCCTTGGCACTTGTGATGTGTATGAACGGTCTGCTTTGCTTTTCATCCATACCTCTCCTTATACACATGATTGCAGTGTCATTGAGATTATTGTCATAAATTTCTCTTGGTGTAGGGTTCTTTGGATCAACCACATGATAGCCATACTCCAAGATCTCCAGCATCTCATCGTTTCCATGTTGAAGATGATCCTGCATAGCAACTCTCCACAAAGCAAAATCGGAAGTGGCACTAAGTAAAGGAGGTTTGCCTTGAGGATTATATCTTGGTTTCTCAACCTGAGGTCTTGCATAAAGCCAAGGAACACTGTTGTGTTCATTGCTAGGAGGTTGTTGACCAAGTGACGGAGTAGGCACAGTTGGCCTCGAAGTCGCACCACCCGAGAGGGGTGCAAGCACCGTGGACAACGTGGCTAATCTTAGTTGGACCAAGGCCTCAAGAAAAGCCTCATGCTCCTCTTTTTGCTTAGCAAGGTCCCGTTCCAGATCCTTAGATGTAAAGGACTTGACTTCAAAAGAAGCCTCGCCTTTATCCATCAGATCTGCAACCAGGGGAGTCCCATCCGGGTTCATCTCGCTCTAGGGCGGTTAAGCCACAAGAATAGAGCACGAGGCTCTGATACCAATTGAAAGGATCAAGATGGACCTAGAGGGGGTGAATAGGTACAATTACAAATTTTAATTATTCCTTAGCAATTTTAGGCAATAATGCGGAATCTGAAGGTAAGCCTAACAATTGCAAGTGAGTACTAAGTACTAAGCAAGTAACACAAGCACATAAGTAAGCAACCTTAATATGATGTAAGTAGGTGCAAAGAGACAAGTAACCACAAGTAGAGAGTTAGGGTTAGGAATAACCGCAACTCCGGGAGACGAGGATGTATGTCGATGTTCACTTCCTTGGAGGGAAGCTAGTCACCGTTAGAGAGGTGGATGTTACCACGAAGGCACACCAACTCCACGAAGGCTCACCCTATTATCCCTTTGAGACAACACCACGGAGGCGTTTCTCAACCACTAATGGTAGACCTTGGGGTGATCTCCAAACCCTTACAAACTTTCCGGGGGCAATCACAAAGGTTGATTCCTCTCCAAAAGACTCCTACCGCCTAGGAGTCTCCAACCTCCAAGAGTAATAAGAACATTGCGGAAAAGCTCAAGACTTGCTCAGATCACAAATTCCTTTGGTGCAAAGAAAGGGGAGGAGTGGATCTATCACTTGATCGAAGAACTTCTCCCAAAGACTCCTAAATCACTTGGGGATCTAGGATTTGATGTAGGTGATTGAGAGAGAGAGTGAAGAGTGTTCTTGGAAAGCTCAAAGTGAATGGTCAACCATATCCCGTGGAGGGGAGAGGTATATATATAGTGGGTATGCAAAAGTGACCGTTTGGGGACACTTTAATGCACAGGACAGGTCGGACGTCCAGACCATACCGGACGTCCACTGGAAATATATAAGCCACGGATCAATGCACAGGATACGGACGTCCGAGACGTGCCGGACGTCCGGAGCCCGGAAGACCGGAGAAGCCCGGAAATCCGTAAATACGGTTCTGTGGTGAAAGTGTCGGACGTCCGAGACCTGCCGAACATCCGGAGGTCGGACGTCCGGAGAGTTCCGGAAATCCGTAAATATCATTCTGTAAAGGAACACCGGACGACCGGAGGGAGCCGGACGTCCGGACAGTTGAGAGAGATCGGACGTCCGGAGAGTACCGGACGTCCGGAGAGAAAGAATAGGAGTTGTGGGTTTTGAGCAAGTCTTTAACTAGATCCAACGATCCCCTCTTAATAGTGCAGGATTCCTATACTCAAGAACAAACCATAAACAAAGTCAATGTCTTGTATCTCCATTCTTGAGTTATATGCATATCGTCCCAGTCATGATCCACACACATGGTCTTTGGGACATAATCCTGAGATATACTTGATAAACATGATTAGTCCCTAACATACATGTTGTCATCACCATCAAAATATGATTAAGGGCATGATTGCACTTTCACGGGTGAGAGAGCTTGCCAGCACTAGTAATGTTGTTACATGTGGCAGGCAGATACTGCTAGACTTTATCGTTAGAGGGTGAATTTGAGCGCTACCCCCCCCCCCACTCATATTGTTTTTCGGCAAATTTTTGTAATGTTAGGATTGTAGTATTTGTTTTTAGGTTTAGAGATAGGATCCATTGTTTCTTAGGGTTGAAGTTATGCCATTATAAGCTTCATGTAATTTTTTGGCACTTTTTAGTTGATTTTATATTTTTAGGGTATTAAATTAATTCCTAAGTATTTAATTGAGGTTAATGGTTTTTGATTTAAACAAGGTATAAATGAAGGATGAAAAAGACGAAACTTGTCATGGTGTCATGGTATGACACCTAGAGGGTATGACAAAATTTGGAGAGTTACAGAAAAAAATGTCAGGTTTGAAGAGGAACTCAAACTATTTTGAGTGAGTTACAGAAAAATTGTGATGCAGCTTGCTTAGAACTAAAGAGTCTCTAAGGAAGTTTCAGAGTTTCAGAGTAATCAGGTTTGAAGGGGACACAAACTTTTTTTCATCATTTCCCCTTGAAACTTTTTTAAAGTTGCAGATACACTGTTGCATGTCCCAAGTTCAAATTTGGGACTTTTCTAGGTTTATATGGTATATTTAGGGCATTTGATGCATTTCTAGCTATTTAATGGACATAAATCAAATTTGAACTACATGTACAATACAAAATTCTCAAAAATTTATGCAAAAATCCCATTTAAGTTCTTGAGTTTGCATTTAGGTCATATATGCTAGAAAAAACTACAAGTTCATTAATTGAATATGTAGCACATACCACATATGCCTCGAGGCCGTACTCACTTTTTAAGTAGCCTACATCATAACCTTTTTCAAATCTTTTTAAAATTTTAACCACATACTCTACATGTCATATAGTGACAACATGCAATGTTTCATGGTTTTTAGACAACATTCAAATTTTCTATAAATTAACAAACATTTACAGAAAGATAAGTTTGTGTTTGAATTTCACATAAACATGTTTCAATTTACCAAACGATTGTTTCATATGAGCTAAATATATGCTAACTACCTTATTTTTATGATATTTCTTCCAATTTTGAACTTTTTAATGTACTTTCGTTTAAATTTGAATTATAATCATTTAAATACAAATTTAACCATAGAATGTCTGAAATATAGCACATATTGAAACTACAAAATTTAATTCCTTTTTCATACAATTCCGTAGGACACTATAACAAAAATATACACAAAATAACTAAAACAAAAAAAGGCGAAATGTTATATCGGTGGCTGGCAATTCTAGGGGACCGTTGTTGGTAACTCTTGTCCCATGTCTAATTGGGCCAGATTAGGGCCCATATTACATGTGGCAGTCGTGGAAAAGGGTCCGTTATTGCTATCATAGATACTTACGGGTCTTTCTCTGTACTCGCCACTAGTAATGCTTGGCCCATGGCTAACCTATGACCATATTACCTGTGGTGGATGCCCCTTGCAAACCTCCACTTGTAAGCTGATAGCAGTGGCAGGCACGTTTTCTCACCTGTCACTGATATACGTCCAAATTACCATTGGCAGTTACCACCGCCTGCTTGCCACCGGTGAGAATCCACATAAAAGTCCTAGTAGTGTTTGGTCCATGAATTAATACTACATTTATGCTGCTCTTAAAGAAAAAAATGAAATTTTTCAGCTTGACATGATCAACCTCAACTTCTTCATAGTTTTGCACATCATAAAATTCAATAAAAAAATGCAAATGATAGGCACCATCTTTGTTAAAAGTTCCAACAAATTGTTATTTCATTATTAAGTTCCATGAAGCACAACTAATTTCAAAGGAACTAACCTTAATTTCAGGCGGAGTAATGCATGTACTCATGAAGTCATCATTATTTGTGGTTGCCAAGTGACACAACTTAGTATTTTCACCAGAAACACTCATTATATCTAAATAAAAGGAAACTACTACGTGTTGTATATTGTTTTTGATGTTTTTGATATGTAAGAAGTGAAATAAGTAAACTATGATAAATATAAGTACCTAAGAAAATTAAATAACAATGAAGATAAATAATTGTACTGCAAAACCTATGAGATTGAATGTTGATTCCCTCGCAATGGTGCAAAAAGATTGCTGATCTAGTATACTATTGCTTGGCAGTACTTGTTGGCCCGACAAGTGGTAAATATTCCTCCATGAGAACTAATGTGTCACTGTGTGGAATCAAATGTTTCCAAGCCCAATGCTCACCCCTGCACACAACTAGAAACTTTCTTGCGTCCCCAACAAATATATTAAGGTTGTCAATCTCACCAACTTTCCTAGTTGCAACAAGTTATGAGTGTATCATATGGTTCTAAGTGCTTTTGTATTTTCAGAGTAACTAATTGGGGAAAATAAAAGTACATGTAAAAGTAAAGTGCTGGTTTTTATTTGTGGATTTTTTAACACTCTTTGTGGAAAATTGGACATGGGTTTATAGGTTCACTAGTAGCATCTTTCCCATAAGCAATGACATATGAATATAATTGTCGGTATGCAAGATAAATGATCATGACAATATGGAAAATTATATTATATGGTGTTGAAGAAACATTATTTTTACACCAAATCATATGTTCTTCAAGCTCAATTTATCTTGACTCCATTTAATATATGAGTTAGAAATGCAATCCTAAACCATGAATAGACTAGCGTATGGGCCACTGCACTCCCTCCCACCCCCAGCCCATGAGATTTTCTCATACTAATCCTCAGTAAATGGTCACTGAACAGTAAAATATAGCCAAGGCTTGCTTTATGCCGCCCTCGAGCCCATTCACCCCTCCTATGGTTTGGCCCAAGCTCCGGGCATCTCTCTAAGTGCGACGACATGGTTCAAACTCGCGACCTCTTCGGTGCAAGCGAAGCGGAGTAACCACTACG
This sequence comes from Triticum aestivum, assembly GCF_018294505.1. NCBI lineage: Eukaryota > Viridiplantae > Streptophyta > Magnoliopsida > Poales > Poaceae > Triticum > Triticum aestivum. Next base: position 577,947,502 of record NC_057801.1, on the reverse strand, counting down.
CCATTTGTCGCTTATGACTAACTAGTTCTTTGTTTCCTTTTATTACCCACCCGAGCCAGTTTTTTTAAGTTCCCTAATAGGTTTCCGGATGGTTTATTTGGGTTTTCTTTTTTCTTCTTTTCCTTTAATCTGTTTTCTATTTTTTGCTTCACTTAATACGTGAATTTCTTTCAAATTCATATTTTTTTTTCCAAAATCAATTAACGTTTTTCAACTTCATGAACTTTTTGTTTCAAAATCTGTGAACTTTTTGTCAAATTCATGGTTTTGTTTTTTCAAAATCAATGAATTTATTTTCATAATTGATGAACTTTTTTCATATTGATGATTTTTTTTTTGAAATCGATGAACTCTTTAAAAGTTTCTTCAGCTGTTTTTAAAGTTCTTGAACTTTTTAAAAAATCAATAAACTTTTTTAAATGATGATTTTTTTAAAGATCGTCAACCTTTCAAAAAATCAATGAACTTTTTCCAATTTATGAGATTTTTTCAAAATGGATGAACTTCTTTTTAAAATTGATGAACTTTTTCTCAACAATGATGATTTTTAAAAAAAAAATCGATGAACCTTTTCATTTCCATGAACTTTTTCAAATTCTTGGATATTTTCAATACTTTTTAGAATTCTTTTTCCAATCTATTATATAATTAAGATAAGAGACAAATAAGACACCACAATCTTCCACATAAGCTAAAATAATTTAGACCGTCGATCGATAATATTTACGGCCTAGATTAAAAGATATTACGTTACGTGGCAAAAGTTATGTTTGAACTGACACGTATAAGGTGCATGACTTTTTTTTGTAAAGAAAAGATGAGTTTGCGTTGACATGTTCACACATGTATGGACGATGGCAAAAAAAAGTTTACGTCCAAAGCCATCACGTACCAGAATAAAAAAAATCAAGTAATACATGTCCTACTAGGACACGTAACATAAGGCAGATTTAGTTAAGAGAAAAAGCACATATAAAAAAGGAATCTTTATCTTTATCTTTATCTTTATCTTTATCTTTATATATATATAGGTATATATATATATATATATATATATATATATATATATATATATATATATATATATATATATATATATACCTATTTTCCCGAAATTAAGTAGGTATATATATACAATTTAAGTAGGTATATATATACAATAAAAGTTTACGTCCCCCTATTTTCCCGAAATTAACGCGCAGTCCTACTTAAATTGTAGATAACGTTTGTTTTTTTTGCAAAAAACACCCTGCCTCTACTGAACCGCTTGTCGCCGGCGTCGACACCGCACAAGCAAGGCAGGGGATGCGTCGCGGCGGACGTGAGCGCCGCCAGAGCCCAGGAATGGGCCAAGGTGGCCACGGACCCGCGTTGTAGAGCGCGGCGTACAGAGGCGTTGCGGCGGGCGTTGAAGGCCGCGGTGGACCGAGGCGTCGCGGCGGCGGACGCGGTCAACTGGGAGCTCGCCCTCGAGGCTGAGGAGGCCGCCACGTTGCCGACACGGGCGGGCACGATGGCGGTGAACTCCGGCCAGATCCGGGCACGAGAACGACAAGGGCAATGGAGGCCGGCCGGATCTGTAGGCCGTGGGGTGGAAACGGGGCAGGGCGGCGACGCTGCTCACCTGGGGTAGGGAAAGAGAGGTTAGAGAGAGACAAGAGGAAGGGGGAGCGAGGGGAAACGGGGTAGGGCAGCGGCGCTGCTCACCTGGGGCGGCGGCGGCGCTCGGCTCCGGCGGGGTGGCCGGCCGCATCTGTAGGCCGCGGGGCAAGGCGGCGCATCGGCCGGCGAGGGAGCTCCAGGCGTCCATGGGAGAGAGAGAGGTTAGAGAGAGACAAGAGGAAAGGGGAGCAGGGGGAAGCGGGGTAGGGCGGCGGCGGTGCTCGGCTCCGGCGAGCGGCGCACCAGCGGGGCGGAGCGTGCGCAGGCGTGGGGAGGCGCGACGGCGAGGCCGGGCGCTGGTGAGGCGCCTTCTCAGGTGGAAGAACGAGGGAAGAAGGACAGGAAGAGCGTGCCCCAGGAGACTGAGATGAGGCAGAGGGTGAGGACACATAGGGGAAGCTTTGCAGGGGAAACAGGGAGAGGCAACAGCGGCCCGTCAGCAGAAAGGCAACAGCGGCGTGCAGCACCGGGCTTGGCCAAGGTGGCCACGGACCCGTGGTGAAGCCTCTGATGCGGTGGAGGCAGGAACTTGCCCTGGTCATCCTTGATTTGGCTCGCCGAGGGTGGAGCTTTGGTGGGGATTAGGTGAGGCGACGGAGGTGGGTTGGGACTTGAGAGGCGAGAAAGGTGGAGCAACCTGTGATGCTCCTCCATCTAGAAGCACCGAGGAGCAGCGTGGTAGGCTGGGGGCGTTGGCTGTGTTGGGAGGATAAAGTAGAAAATTAGTGATGGCAAGGGCGTTGGCTGTGTTGGTGGGCACCGGGCTGGTTTTCTGATCGATCCACGAGCTTGGCAGTAATGGCAGTATAATGATACTTTTTTGTCTTTAAGATGAAAAAAAGTAGTATACCTCATCTAATATATAATGCTACTGTTGAAAGGTGCTACTTAAATACAGAAAACTCTAGAAATTAGTAAATGCGTAGGTCTTTTGACCTATTTAGTTACTCCCTCCGTTTTTATTTAATCTGCATATTAAATTTGACTGAAATCAAACTTTGCAAAGTTTGACCAAGTTTATAGAAAATAATATAAACATTTAGCATAAGAAATCTATATGATGTGAAAGTACATTCAATAATAAATGTAATGATATTGATTTGTTATTGTATATGTTAATATTTTTTCTCTAAACTTTATCAAAGTTTACAAAGCTTGACTTTGATCAAAGTTAATATGCGGAGTAAATAAAAACGGAATATGTATTACTCACACACAGAGGGATAGAGTAATAAGAAAAATAAGAGGTCCTTGCTCGCCCGGTTTCGTCCAATATTTAGTAAATTCGTCTAGGATCGAATCAAATTAGAGCGAGCAATTCATCTACAATTCCGAGAAGAACAAAGGGGATCCATCAACAGAAGTTCAGACTCACTATGATGTGTATGATGTATAAACACACCGCCAGCTATCACGTGATGAAATTCAATATTCCTACTATAAAAAGTTTTTATCGAGCACGGCCATGATAGGAAGATGCCACCAACATCCGCGGGCAAGCGGTGGTGCTGAGTCTACCGTAGAGGGCAGGTTCGGTCATGGAGTGGCTATCACTCCAGATGGCATGCCACTAGCCACACAGACAATCATCCGTGCTGCCCTGGACAATAAGGATTTAACCAGCAAGGCTCTGCGATGGTTAGTAGAACACTTCCTCCAATGATCCAACTGGCAGTTGCGCCGCAAGGTGAGTGGTGGATGGGCATGTAATTTTTTTCCGTCGCAACGCACGGGCATTTTTGCTAGTATGTATATATATATATATATATATATATATATATATATATATATTTCTAAAAGAACATGGAGCAAGGATTATATATATATATATATATATAAAGGATTATATATATATATATATATATTATATATATATACCAATAATAAACCAGCGATGGCTTTTGGTCGTACGTCGCAGGACGTTTTGCAGAAAAGACCCTCTGTTTCTTTTAGAAATCAACCCGTGGTCCCCTTTTTAGTGGATCTGGAAAAACGCTTCGTTTTTTCACAAAACACCCCGTGGTTTGGAGTATTCAACCCGTGATCCTTTTTAAATCGGGACGGGGTCAATGCGGCGGCTCAAGCGGCTGGGGGCGGCGCGGCGGCTCGATGTAGATCGGCGGCGGCAGTTGGAGCTTGCAGGGGGCGGATCCGTGCGCAGCAGGAGCTGGGGAGGTGGATCCGGAGGCCGGCGGCGAGGTGGGGTCACCAGGGACGACCAGGATGGCCGGAGCACGGATTCCCTGGCGGATCCATGGAGTCTGCGGCTCCTGGGCAGGAAGGAAGGGAAGTGGGGGAGAGAAGGAGGGAGTAAGGAGGGGCGGCACAGCGACCTAGGCAGGAGCTTGCCGGAGCCGGACGCTGGTGGACGGGCGGGCGGCGCGAAGTCCTGGCGCACCTCGGCCGTCATCGAGGCCACCACCGCCGCCTGCCGGTGCAACAAGGCAAAGGAGGATCTCCTGGTTTTGCTCCGTCGCCAACTCCATGTTCACGGTCGTGGTTCTAATCCCTCTCTTGCCACTCCACTATTTTCAGGGGACCTTCCACTGTTTTGATTTATTGTATACGTGCAGTTCATCTCCCGGTCGCTGGCTGGATGTGCCTATATCTCTCATCGTTTTGTCAATCAGATAACCTATCAGTAGGAAATTATTTTCCTCCACTTTGCAAGACCACATAACCAATTTACTTCAGCGGTCTATACGATTAATTTCTAACTTTGCGGGATCATTCTGAGTCGGCATCTGTCACACTGTAACAAGTGTTCGTCTTTAATTTCCTACACTATATTGTGCATCAAAATTTGCTCTGTGTGCATGAGTACTAATAATTTGGGTTATTTCGTTTTGTTGAAATGATGATAAAATTGAGTTAAGCGAGTTGGAGCTACTGCACCCCTAGCCCAAGTGGAATGAGCTCATGGAGCGCCTCAAAGGCCCCAACAACGGTGGCAGTAGGCGTTGCCATTAGATCTGGAGGTAGAGGGAGTCTCTACGAGGAGCGGCAACCGAAGACAGGGAGCATCGACTGTGTCAAGCAAGCTGTAGCAGGCCTGCGCGACTCCTTGCTGATCACTTGACAGTCCAAGCCTGCAATAGTGTCGATTCAGGTAGGTGTGTGGCATGGCCGAATCCTGCCCGATCAGGGCCAACCAATGGACATGTTGTATGCATCGATCTCCCAATCCAACAGGCAATACATGTCTGCAAACGGTCCTGAAAAAAGTCATTCCGTAAGAAAGGTAATTGCTTAGTTGTGCTCAATTTTCTCCTAAAAGAAACAGTTAACTTGTATAGCTTGCATCAATGACTTCATAGTCCATACAATATTTTATATGCATCAAAACTAAGTTTTGTATGCTGCAGAAACTCAGGAAAATATGGTGGTTCTACGTCACTAGGCAAATCAGAGGAGATTACCCAATCTATAATGACAGGTGGTGGTAGACACCTGGTATTTCTGCATTGATGAAATGTCTTTTGTGGAACTCAAAAAATGGAGAGAGTTTAGAAAAAATAAATTTGAATGGAGATTAATACTGGTTTATTTTGTGTAGAATAGTAGTGATGCATTCTCTTCCGACAGGCTCCAAATGATGGTTATTCTGCAGGATTGGTAAGACAAGCTTCTGGAGATTGATTTCTCATGCAGCCGCTTGTGATGTTGAAATTAGTGTATGGCTCATTTCTTTCCTTGGTTCCTGTAGCAGTTACATTGATAGTAGGTTGACAATTCATTTATAGAATAGTCCACTGATGTCCGTAATTAGCTTTCTGTTTGTATTAAACTGGCTGTACATTTGTGACATTGCAACAGGGAGATGGATGTAATGTCCTTGTCTGTGCAATTTACTTTTGTGGGAAGAAAAAAATGTTGAGGTAAAGGAGGCTCATAGCTTGAAGGCGTTTGGTCCATTGATGTAGTAACTAACAACTTCGTTTGGCTGCTAATTGCTTTGCCTGAAAGCTGTCTTTCAAAGTATTAATTTACTCCATCTGTCATAATTTATGTACAGTAGTTTCATGGTTCGCAGTGTGGTTTTCAATGGTGGATGTGACATCCGATGATTGCCGAGGAAGAAAGGTGCGGGGGAGAGAATCAATTTGTGGTTTATGAATGGAAACCTTGTGTCAACATGTTTGATATGTTTGCTTATTACTCAATGGTATGATCACCGCAATTTTTATGTTATTTCGTGAAAACGTCAATCAACTAGGGCTTAGTTTATTTTTGGTACTGATTTATAGTTTGTTTGGTAATCACATCACACCTTCTTAAACTTTAGACAATTAAATTTGATTTATGTTTCCTCCTAATTCATCTTTTCTGCCTTTCAGGTTGCATTGGCAAATGGGGCCTCAACAATCTCTTGTGCCATTTGAACTTTAATTTGATTATCGATGAAGCAAGATTCTAGATTTATCGAATCCTATTTTTTTTCATCAGATCGATATGGTTGTCCGTATGAACTACGCCATAAGCTTCTTTGAGCAGCTTTTTACGGTGTTTCCATCTTTTAATTTCTCAGCAACTGCATCAAAGTACCAACCTCAGAGTTGAAAGTAAGGGCTGCAGATTTTTCACGGATCAAATAGGAATCACTACCACAGTACTGGCCTAACTTACGTACTAATGCCTACATCAACCGCCTGGGAAGAAGTTCCGGGTACATCTATTGCATCGGTCGGTATATCTTCCTTTATCTATAACTTGATATAGATATTAGGCTGACAAGTAGGCTATTACAGTACAGGTGGACCATTTTTAGACATGCCATATTCTTTGTCTGGATAACAAAATTATTTTCACATGGAAACCTCATACAAAATCGATGTTTAAATCATTGTTGGATGTTCCATTCTTTGATTATTTTGTTACATTCAAACTAAGAATAATGCAAGAAAAAAAACCTTCATTGTTCTAGAAAGGTGTTGGAGGCTCAGAGCTGCATATTCTGATGATATAACTGTCAATTACAAAATAAGGCCAAACACTATTTCTACGAATTAGCATCAAGTTGCCAGGAGCAGTGAAGCGCCGATAATGGTCAACTATGGTGCTTGAGGAGATGGATATATGTAGTTTTAATGTTGCAGATATACGGCTGGAGCAATATGTAAGTACTATTACAGAATTACTTCAGCTTTTGCTGAGTGTTTCTATTAGCTAGATGGTTGTGCTTCATGTCCTAGGATCGCATGCCCTTTATGTTCAGAGTACGGTCTGATTATGAATAAGATAATAAAAAGGTCCGTTACTTCTAACTAGACATTTTGTTAATTTCCAGTTGAAGGCTTCCACGCGCCACCTCCTTCTCCCCCTCCTTCGCCGTGTCGAGAAGGGAGCAACGACGAAGTAGAGGTAGACATGGACACATGGTAGGAGCCAAGAGGGAACAGGGAATGGCGGACGCGAGATCCGTGAAGCCAGAGAAGGTATGTAAGCTCGTCCACCGCAGGCTATAGCTCCAAAATCGGCGGTGTCAGCCGCCACCAGTGCCACCGTGTCCGCCTCCGGCTGGCTTGGTAGCAACAAAAGTATGGCTGCAGGTGTGGTTCATTCAGTTTTGCAGTTCGATTTACTTGCTAGAGGGAGAGATTATTTTGTTCTAGAAGTCATATTTCTGTCAAAAATCTGCTCCCCTCCACTCCTTTTTCATTTAACTAAAATCTGAATGTGAAAAGCAGTTGCAAATTTAGAGCAGCAGAGTAAATGTTCAAAAGTTCAGAGCAGGTGCATGTTTTTGAGAATTAGAGGACGTGTAAGCTAGAAGATGGGTTGCCATGCTTTGTAAGTATGATTAGTTGGAGTACTATTCCATCCGATGGCAGTGCAAATTTGAAGTGGGCGCTGATGAAGGACGTTAGGGTATGTTCTTCACGTCCACACTTCAGTGTCCAAAAAGTGACAAATCCTTTTTTCTTTGCGATAAGGCCCAAGGCCAAATATTAAGGGACACATGTCCTTACAAACTCACCCGTACGGAAACATTCAAATCTCTGGGGAGCCGAGCTCTTGTTCTTCCTGCATCCCAATGATCCTCTACCTAGACGGATCAAACTTCTTTCAGTCTAGGAGCTTACGGAAGCAGTGGCCGAGAAGTCGCTGATGTAGACTAGGAGATGTCGTTGGTCGCAATGTGTGAAGCAAATCGCTGCCCCGAATAGGAAAATGTGAGAAGGGCATGTAGAAACGGCAAGACCATGAAAATTGATCGAATCCAAACAGATCACCCAGAAACATAAACATACAAAATCCTGTCAGAGACACAGCCCCACACACCCTCGACCGTGAATAAGCACAGTGATGAAACAGGGATAGGACACGGAAAACCATATTCCTACGGAGGGATGACACGCTCTCTCGGTTCCCTGTCCAAAATCCTAAGACAACTGAGAACCTGTCGCCGCCTAGGATCCCGTCATGTAGCCCCCTTCTCCAATGACCAGGCTAGGTCAGGCTGCCACTGAAGGTAGCCAACACGCTGGAGCTGAGACACAGCCCAGACCACCCACCAATGCACACGCAGTAGCCGGCCCTCCCCTCAATATCGCGCGGCCCACCAGGGCACAACATCTCCGAAGGACGTCCTCATTGCCGATGGCTCTGTGTGGGATGTGACCGACAGTGTACCATGGCGGCGGCACGAGGAGGAGAGGCGATCTAGGTTTTCTTGTGGAGGTGGCTGAAGATCAGACTCATACCTCAACCTAAAGCATTGCTTCTTGATAATTCAACTACGGCAGCACGAAGGCATATTCACCTTATAGCGAATGAGGGCAACCTTATTTTCTTTTTTTTCGAGAGTACGCCAATGGCGTACCATATTTTTATAGAAGAGAGAATATATAATTACAAGACACCTGCAACAGATGCGAACATCCGTCACTGGCAACACCACACCGAACACTGGGCTGAGGTCAACTCCTCACAAACCTATCTAGACCTCCGACTCCTACACCTGCTCGAATCAGCTCTTGTAACTCATCGAGAATCCAACTAGCTAGATCTCTAGGTCCCTTAACTTGCTCTGGTCGACGGAAGATCCGTGCGTTCCTCTGTTTCCAAAGGGACCACGCTGTCTCGATGACGAATGTATCGAAGCCCCTCCTCTCCTTGCCATGAAAAGTGGCTTTAGCTCTCAACCACCATTCAGCGAAAGTGTCACTCGCTAGAGGAGCCTCCACACTCATGTGCATTGAATCCAGGCACATATGCCAAACCTCACGCGCGTAGACGCATTGCACCAGAATATGCTCCGCGTTATCCTCGTCCTGCAGGCACGTGTAGCAAGGCGAGGGTGTGTCCTGCAGGCCGTGCCGTGCCCTTCTATCCGACGTCCACAATTTGTGCTGCACAGCCAACCAAGCGAAAATTTTGCACTTGAGCGGCGCCCAGCTGCGCCAGGTCCCATTTGCCATGGGGGAACGCAACCCACCCTGACACAGCTGGGTGTAAGTGGATTTCGCCGTGTATGCACCCGACCGATCGTGTGGCCAGGCAAATCGATCCTCCTCCTGCTCGTCTCTTGGCACCGATGCAACTGCATGCCTCAGATGCATGGCTTGCAAAAGCGCACCAAACGAGAACTGGAGCTGCACATCCAGTGTCCAACTCTCCCCCTGAATGGCCTGAGCAACCGTCTTGGTGTTCCTTACTTTGACGCTCACTCCTTGGAACAGCGTGGGCGCGATGTCTTTGACGGTGAATCCATGTATCCACCTGTCTCGCCAGAACAGGACCTTGTCCCCTTTACCGACCGTGATGCTCACCAAACTATCAAAAACCCTCCTCGCATCCTCATCCACCATCATATGCAACCCTTGCCAAGGCCGGAGTTGGTCGGTCCGCCTTAGCCATTCCCATCTCACTCTTAGCGCGAGTGCTTGAAGTTGAAGATTTTTCACCCCGAGACCACCATAGACCAGGGGCTTGCATATAGTGTTCCATGCAACTAAGCATTGACCCCCATGGACCTTGTCTTTCCTAGCCCAGAAAAAGGCTCTCATCCAACTGTCCATGTCCTCAAGGACCCAAGCAGGCGCCTTCATAACCAGAAGATGGTGGACCGGCCTTGCCGCCACCACCGACTTCACCAGAACCAGCCTCCCCGAGCGTTGCATGAGGCCTCTCTGCCATGCGGGGATGAAGTGCCTCACCTGATCAAGCAACGGCTGCCACTGCACCTTTGTAAGCTTCTTCACCGCCAACTGTAAACCGAGGTATTTACAAGGGAATTGACCCATGGTGCATTGCAACAAACTCTCCACTCTACTTCTGTCATCTGAGTCATCTGTAATGAGGATAGCCGAGGATTCCCTGTAATTGATCTTGAGCCCCGAGGCTTCTCCAAAGATGTCCAGCGCTCTCCTAACAAACTCCTGCTCCTGTGTGGATGGTCGCACAAAGAGGGCGACATCATCCGCATAGATGGACAGTCTTTGCATAGCCGAGATGCCCGTGTAGCTGCTCAACACGCCCTCTTGTGTGGCTTTTACCACGATCGCCGTTAGCGCCTCCATAGCAATCACGAACAGAAGCGGAGAGACCGGATCCCCTTGCCTTAGTCCTTTAGCATGCCAAATTCTCCTCCCAGGAACACCATTAACCAGCACTCGCGTGCTTGCAGTCATGAGAAGGGTGTTGGAAATATGCCCTAGAGGCAATAATAGAAGTATTATTATATTTCCTTGTTCATGATAATTGTCTTTTATTCATGCTATAACTGTATTATCCGGAAATCGTAATACACGTGTGAATACATAGACCACAATATGTCCCTAGTGAGCCTCTAGTTGACTAGCTCGTTGTGATCAACAGATAGTCATGGTTTCCTGGCTATGGACATTGGATGTCGTTGATAACGGGATCACATCATTAGGAGAATGATGTGATGGACAAGACCCAATCCTAAGCCTAGCACAAAGATTGTGTAGTTCGTTTGCTAGAGCTTTGCCAATGTCAAGTATCTCTTCCTTTGACCATGAGGGCGTGTAACTCCTGGATACCGTAGGAGTGCTTTGGGTGTATCAAACGTCACAACGTAACTGGGTGACTATAAAGGTGCACTACAGGTATCTCCGAAAGTATCTATTGTTTTATGCGGATCGAGACTGGGATTTGTCACTCCGTGTAAACGGAGAGGTATCTCTGGGCCCACTCGGTAGGACATCATCATATGCGCAATGTGACCAAGGAGTTGATCACGGGATGATGTGTTACGAAACGAGTAAAGTGACTTGCCGGTAACGAGATTGAACAAGGTATTGGATACCGACGATCGAATCTCGGGCAAGTAACATACCGCTAGACAAAGGGAATTGTATACGGGATCGACTGAGTCCTTGACATCGTGGTTCATCTGATGAGATCATCGTGGAACATGTGGGAGCCAACATGGGTATCCAGATCCCGCTGTTGGTTATTGACCGGAGAACGTCTCGGTCATGTCTACATGTCTCCCGTACCCGTAGGGTCTCTTAAGGTTCGATGACGCTAGGGTTATAAAGGAAGTTTGTATGTGGTTACCGAATGTTGTTCGGAGTCCCGGATGAGATTCCGGACGTCACGAGGAGTTCCGGAATGGTCCGGAGGTAAAGATTTATATATGGGAAGTCCTATTTTGGCCACCGGAAAATGTTCAGGTTTTTTCGGTATTGTACCGGGAAGGTTCTAGAAGGTTCCGGAGTGGGGCCCACCTGCATGGGGGGACCCACATGAACGTGGGTAGTGGGGGCAAGGCCCCACACCCCTGGTCAAGGTGCAACAAGATCCCCCCTTAGAAGGAATAAGATCATATCCCGAAGGGATAAGATCAAGATCCCTAAAAAGGGGGGATAACAATCGGTGGGGAAGGAAATGATGGGATTTCTTTCCTCCCACCTTGGCCAACGCCCCAATGGACTTGGAGGGCAAGAAACCAGCCCCTCCACCCCTATATATAGTGGGGAGGCGCATGGGAGCTTTAGACGAAGTTCTGGTGCAGCCCTCCCCCTCTCACAAGTACTCCTCCTCTCCCGCGGTGCTTGGCGAAGCCCTGCAGGATTGCCACGCTCCTCCACCACCACCACGCCGTTGTGCTGTTGCTGGATGGAGTCTTCCTCAACCTCTCCCTCTCTCCTTGCTGGATCAAGGCTTGGGAGACGTCACCGGGTTGTATGTGTGTTGAACGCGGGGTGCCGTGCGTTCGGCACTTGATCATCGGTGATTTGAATCACGACGAGTACGACTCCATCAACCCCGTTCACTTGAACGCTTCCGCTTAGCGATCTACAAGGGTATGTAGATGCACTCTCCTTCCCCTCGTTGCTAGTCTCTCCATAGATAGATCTTGGTGACACGTAGGAAAATTTTGAATTTCTGCTACGTTCCCCAACAGTGGCATCATGAGCTAGGTCTATTGCGTAGATTCTTTGCACGAGTAGAACACAAAGTAGTTGTGGGCGTTGATGTTGTTCAATATGCTTACCGTTACTAGTCCAATCTTGTTTCGACGGTATTGTGGGATGAAGCAGCCCGGACCGACCTTACACGTACTCTTACGTGAGACAGGTTCCACCGATTGACATGCACTTGGTGCATAAGGTGGCTAGCGGGTGCCAGTCTCTCCCACTTTAGTCGGAACGGATTCGATGAAAAGGGTCCTTATGAAGGGTAAATAGCAATTGGCATATCACGTTGTGGTCTTGCGTAGGTAAGAAACGTTCTTGCTAGAAACCCATAGCAGCCACGTAAAACATGCAACAACAATTAGAGGACGTCTAACTTGTTTTTGCAGGGTATGCTATGTGATGTGATATGGCCAAGAAGAATGTGATGAATGATATGTGATGTATGAGATTGATCATGTTCTTGTAATAGGATTCACGACTTGCATGTCGATGAGTATGACAACCGGCAGGAGCCATAGGAGTTGTCTTTATTTATTGTATGACCTGCGTGTCATTGAAGAACGCCATGTAAACTACTTTACTTTATTGCTAAACGCGTTAGTCATAGAAGTAGAAGTAGTCGTTGGCGTGACAACTTCATGAAGACACGATGATGGAGATCATGATGATGGAGATCATGGTGTCGTGCCGGTGACGATGATGATCATGGAGCCCCGAAGATGAAGATCAAAAGGAGCAAAATGATATTGGCCATATCATGTCACTATTTGATTGCATGTGATGTTTATCATGTTTATGCATCTTGTTTACTTAGGACGACGGTAGTAAATAAGATGATCCCTTACAAAATTTCAAGAAGTGTTCTCCCCTAACTGTGCACCGTTGCTACAGTTCGTCGCTTCTAAGCACCACGTGATGATCGGGTGTGATGGATTCTTACGTTCACATACAACGGGTGTAAGACAGTTTTACACAGCGAAAACACTTAGGGTTAACTTGACGAGCCTAGCATGTACAGACATGGCCTCGGAACACGGAGACCGAAAGGTCGAGCATGAGTCGTATAGTAGATACGATCAACATGAAGATGTTCACCGATGATGACTAGTCCGTCTCACGTGATGATCGGACACGGCCTAGTTGACTCGGATCATGTAATCACTTAGATGACCAGAGGGATGTCTATCTGAGTGGGAGTTCATAAGATGAACTTAATTATCTTGAACATAGTCAAAAGACCTTTTGCAAATTATGTCGTAGCTCGCGCTTTAGTTCTACTATTTTAGACATGTTCCTAGAGAAAATATAGTTGAAAGTTGATAGTAGCAATTATGCGGACAGTAGAAAGCTTATGTCCTTAATGCACTGCTCAGTGTGCTGAACCCCAAACGTCGTTTGTGGATGTTGCGAACATCGGACATACACGTTTTGATAACTACGTGATAGTTCAGTTAAACGGTTTAGAGTTGAGGCACTAAAGACGTTTTCGAAACGTCACGGAACATATGAGATGTTTCGAGGGCTGAAATTGGGATTTCAGGCTCGTGCCCACGTCAAGAGGTATGAGACCTCCGACGATTTTCTTAGCCTGCAAACTAAGGGAGAAAAGCTCAATCGTTGAGCTTGTGCTCAGATTGTCTGAGTGCAACAATCACTTGAATCGAGTGGGAGTTGATCTTCCAGATAAGATAGTGATGTTTCCCCAAAGTCATTGCCACCAAGCTGCTAGAGCTTCGTGATGAACTATAACATATCAGGGATAGATATGATGATCCTTGAAATATTCGTGATGTTTGACACCGCGAAAGTAGAAATTAAGAAGGAGCATCAATTGTTGATGGTTGGTGAAACCACTAGTTTCAAGAAGGGCAAGGGCAAGAAGGGATACTTCATGAAACGGCAATTCAGCTGCTGCTCTAGTGAAGAAACCCAAGGTTGAACCCAAACCCGAGACTAAGTGCTTCTGTAATAAAGGGAACAGCCACTGGAGCAGAATTACCCTAGATACTTGGTAGATGAGAAGGCTGGCAAGGTCGATAGAAGTATATTGGATATACATTATGTTGATGTGTACTTTACTAGTACTCCTAGTAGCACCAGGGTATTAGATACCGGTTCGGTTGCTAAGTGTTAGTAACTCGAAATAAAAGCTACGGAATAAACGGAGACTAGCTAAAGGTGAGCTGACGATATGTGTTGGAAATGTTTCCAATGTTGATATGATCAAGCATCGCACGCTCCCTCTACCATCGAGATTGGTGTTAAAACCTGAATAATTTTTATTTGGTGTTTGCGTAGAGCATAGACATGATTGGATTATGAGTATTGCAATACGGTTATTCATTTAAGGAGAATAATAGTTACTCTATTTATGTGAATAATACCTTCAGTGGTCTTGCACCTAAAAATGCTTTATTGAATCTCGATCGTGGTGATACACATTTTCATGCCAAAAGATAGTAATGATAGTACCACTTACTGGTGGCACTGCCATGTAAGTCATATTGGTTTAAAACGCATGAAGAAGCTCCATGTTGATGGATCTTTGGACTCACTCGTTTTTGAAAAGTTTGAGACATGCGAACCATGTCTATTGGTGTATACGCATGAAGAAACTCCATGCAGATGGATCGTTTGGACTCACTTGATTTTGAATCACTTGAGATATGCAAATCATACCACATGGGCAAGATGACTGAAAAGCCTCGTTTTCAGTAAGATGGAACAAGATAGCAACTTGTTGGAAGTAACACATTTTGATGTGTGCAGTCCAATGAGTGCTGAGGCATGCAGTGAATATCGTTATGTTCTTACTTCACAGATGATTCGAGTAGATGTTGAGAATATTTACTTGATGAAACACAAGTCTGAATTATTGAATGGTTCAAGTAATTTCAGAGTGAAGTAGAAGATCATTGTGACAGGAGGATAAAATGTCTATGATATAATCATAGAGATGAATATCTGAGTTACAAGTTTTGGCACACAATTAAGACATTGTGGAAATTGTTTCGCAATTAATACCGCCTGGAACACCATAGTGTGATGGTGTGTCCGAACATCATAACTGCACCCTATTGGATATGATGCATACCATGATGTCTCTTATCGAGTTACCACTATCGTTCATGGGTTAGGCATTAGAGACAACCACATTCACTTTAAATAGGGCACCACGTAATTCCGTTGAGATGACACCGTATGAATTATGGTTTAGAGAAACCTAAGTTGTCGTTTCTTAAAGGTTTGGGGCTGCGATGCTTATGTGAAAAAAATTTCAGGATTGATAAGCTCGAACCCAAAGCGGATAAAATGCATCTTCATAGGACACCCAAAACAGTTGGGTATACCTCCTAATTCAGATCCGAAAGCAATATGGATTGTTTCTTGAATCAGGTCCTTTCTCGAGAAAAGGTTTGTCTCAAAAAGTTGAGTGGGAGGATGGTGGAGACTTGATATGGTTATTGAACCATCACTTCAACCAGTGTGTATCAGGGCACAGGAAGTTGTTCCCGTGGCACCTACACCAATTGAAGTAGAAGCTTATGATAGTGATCATGAAGTTTCGGATCAAGTCACTGCCGTACCTCGTAGGGTGACAAGGATACGTACTACTTCAGAGTGGTACAGTAATCCTGTCTTGAAGGTCATGTTGCTAGACAACAATGAACCTATGAGCTATGGAGAAGTGATGGTGGGCCCAAATTCCGACAAATGGTTAGAAGCCATGAAATCCGAGATAGGATCCATGTATCAGAACAAAGCATGGACTTTGGTGGACTTGCCCAAAGATCGGCAAGCCATTGAGATAAATGGATCTTTAAGAAGAAGATGGACGTGGATGGTAATGTCACCATCTATGAAGCTCGACTTGTGGTGAAGAGTTTTTCACAAGTTCAAGGAGTTGACTGCGATGAGATTTTCTCATCCGTAGCGATGCTTAAGTCCGTCGGATTCATGTTAGCATTAGCTGCATTTATGAAATCTGGCAGATGGATGACAAAACGAGTTTCCTTACCAGTCTTCGTATGGAAAGGTTGTATGTGATACAAATCAGAAAGTTTTTGTCGATCCTAAGGATGCTAAAAGGTATGCTAGCTCCAGCGATCCTTCCATGGACTGGAGTAAGCATCTCGGAGTTGGAATGTGCGCTTTGATAAGATGATCAAAGATTTTGGGTTTATACAAAGTTTATGAGAAACTTGTATTTCCAAAGAAGTGAGTGGGAGCACTATAGAATTTCTGATGAGTATATGTTGTTGACATATTGATGATCAGAAATGATGTAGAATTTCTAGAAAGCATATAGGGTTATTTGAAAACTGTTTTTCAATGGAAAACCTGGATTAGGCTACTTGAACAATAAGCATCAAGATCTATAAGATAGATCAAAATGCTTAATAGTACTTTCAAATGAGCACGTACCTTGACATGATCTTGAAGGTGTTCAAGATGGATCAGTCAAAGAAGGAATTCTTGCCTGAGATGTAAGGTATGAAGTTAAGACTTAAAATCTCGACCACGGCAGAATAGAGAGAAAGGACGAAGGTCGTCCCCTATGCTTTTATCATAGGCTCTCTACAGTATGCTATGCTGTGTACCGCACCTGTAGTGTGCCTTGCCATGAGTCAGTCAAGGGGTACAAGAGTGATCCAAGAATGGATCACAGGACAGCGGTCAAAGTTATCCTTAGTAACTAGTGGACTAAGGAATTTTCTCGATTATGGAGGTGATAAAGAGTTCGACGTAAAGAGTTATGTCGATGCAAGCTTAACACCTATCCGGATAGCTCTGAGTAGAAATACCGGATACGTATAATGGAGCAACTTTTAGTATAGCTCCAAGTAGAACAGTTATTTGGAATAGCTCCAAATAGAGCGTGGTAGCTACATCTAGGAGATGACATAGAGATTTGTAAAGCACACACGGATCTAAAAGGTTCAGACCCGTTGACTATAACCTCTCTCACAAGCATAACATGATCAAACCCAGAACTCATCGAGTGTTAATCACATGGTAAATGTGAACTAGATTATTGACTCTAGTAAACTCTTTGGGTGTAAGTCACATGGGGATGTGACCTTGAGTGTTAATCACATATCGATGTGAACTAGATTATTGACTCTAGTGCAAGTGGGAGACTGTTGGAAATATGCCCTAGAGGCAATAATAAAAGTATTATTATATTTCCTTGTTCATGATAATTGTCTTTTATTCATGCTATAACTGTATTATCCGGAAATCGTAATACACGTGTGAATACATAGACCACAATATGTCCCTAGTGAGCCTCTAGTTGACTAGCTCGTTGTGATCAACAGATAGTCATGGTTTCCTGGCTATGGACATTGGATGTCGTTGATAACGGGATCACATCATTAGGAGAATGATGTGATGGACAAGACCCAATCCTAAGCCTAGCACAAAGATCGTGTAGTTCGTTTGCTAGAGCTTTGCCAATGTCAAGTATCTCTTCCTTTGACCATGAGAGCGTGTAACTCCTGGATACCGTAGGAGTGCTTTGGGTGTATCAAACGTCACAACGTAACTGGGTGACTATAAAGGTGCACTACAGGTATCTCCGAAAGTATCTATTGTTTTATGCGGATCGAGACTGGGATTTGTCACTCCGTGTAAACGGAGAGGTATCTCTGGGCCCACTCGGTAGGACATCATCATATGCGCAATGTGACCAAGGAGTTGATCACGGGATGATGTGTTACGGAACGAGTAAAGTGACTTGCCGGTAACGAGATTGAACAAGGTATTGGATACCGACGATCGAATCTCGGGCAAGTAACATACCGCTAGACAAAGGGAATTGTATACGGGATCGACTGAGTCCTTGACATCGTGGTTCATCCGATGAGATCATCGTGGAACATGTGGGAGCCAACATGGGTATCCAGATCCCGCTGTTGGTTATTGACCGGAGAACGTCTCGGTCATGTCTACATGTCTCCCGAACCCGTAGGGTCTACACACTTAAGGTTCGATGACGCTAGGGTTATAAAGGAAGTTTGTATGTGGTTACCGAATGTTGTTCGGAGTCCCGGATGAGATCCCGGACGTCACGAGGAGTTCCGGAATGGTCCGGAGGTAAAGATTTATATATGGGAAGTCCTATTTTGGCCACCGGAAAATGTTCAGGTTTTTTCGGTATTGTACCGGGAAGGTTCTAGAAGGTTCCGGAGTGGGGCCCACCTGCATGGGGGGACCCACATGAACGTGGGTAGTGGGGGCAAGGCCCCACACCCCTGGTCAAGGCGCAACAAGATCCCCCCTTAGAAGGAATAAGATCATATCCCGAAGGGATAAGATCAAGATCCCTAAAAAGGGGGGATAACAATCGGTGGGGAAGGAAATGATGGGATTTCTTTCCTCCCACCTTGGCCAACGCCCCAATGGACTTGGAGGGCAAGAAACCAGCCCCTCCACCCTATATATAGTGGGGAGGCGCATGGGAGCTTTAGACGAAGTTCTGGTGCAGCCCTCCCCCTCTCACAAGTACTCCTCCTCTCCCGCGGTGCTTGGCGAAGCCCTGCAGGATTGCCACGCTCCTCCACCACCACCACGCCGTTGTGCTGCTGCTGGATGGAGTCTTCCTCAACCTCTCCCTCTCTCCTTGCTGGATCAAGGCTTGGGAGACGTCACCGGGCTGTATGTGTGTTGAACGCGGAGGTGCCGTGCGTTCGGCACTTGATCATCGGTGATTTGAATCACGACGAGTACGACTCCATCAACCCCGTTCACTTGAACGCTTCCGCTTAGCGATCTACAAGGGTATGTAGATGCACTCTCCTTCCCCTCGTTGCTAGTCTCTCCATAGATAGATCTTGGTGACACGTAGGAAAATTTTGAATTTCTGCTACGTTCCCCAACAAAGGGCTGCCATCCTCGCAAGACAGTGTGGACCGAACCCTTTAGCTCGCAACACTTCAAACAGAAATGGCCATGAGAGTGAGTCGAAAGCTCTCGTGATATCCAACTTGAGGAAGACACCATGATTCTTCCTGACCCGAATCTTCATCGCCACTTGCCTCACAAGCAGGTAGTTATCATGAAGGCTTCTTCCCTTGATAAACGCGGACTGATTCACTCCCACCAAGTCGGCCATGCGTGGACGTACTCTGTTAGCCAACAGCTTGGCAAAAAGCTTGGAGAAACTGTGCGGTAGACTGATCGGTCGGAAGTCCCCTACCTCCATCGCCTCTGGTTTCTTCGGGATCAACACAATTAGCGCACGGTTCAGTTTTGCGAACCCTCTACTATCTCCAACGGCGAGCTTGGTTAGCGCCGCCATGACGTCGCTTTTAATAACTGACCAAGCCTTCTGATAAAATAGCGCGCTAAAACCGTCCGGCCCCGGCGCTCGATCTGGGTGCAGCTCTTTGATTACCCTCCAAACTTCCTCTTCCGAGAAGATTCCTTCCAACTCTGACAAGTCTGACTCTTCCATCCCCAAATACCTCAAATCCAAGGTGTGCCTCCTCGCATGGTCAGAACCCAGGAGATTTTGGAAGGCATCCGCAAAAACTTCCTCTTTACGGCACTGCTCCGAGACAATCTCACTGCCCACACGCACATGGGGAATGAAATTCTTCGCACGTCTACCATTGGTCACCATTTGGAAGAATTTGGTGTTGGCGTCTCCCTCGCGTAGCCATCTATGCCTCGATCTCTGTCGCTCGATTGTTCTCTCCAGTGAGGCTAGGCCGAGCAGGGACAGCTTGAGAGTGCGCCTCAGCCAACCTTCAAGCTCGGTAATCCCACGCAACTCCATCGCTTGATCCAACTTGAAGATAACCAGCGTCGCCACCGCCATGAGTAGTTTGACGTTGCCTACTTTCTTCTGCCCCCAGGCCTGTAGCGACACACCCGCATTCCTGAATAGAGCGTCGAGTCTTTTGAACGGGTCCACAATCTCAGGGTCACAAACCCAAGCGTCCTTGACTGCTTGCTCGAAGCCCTCAAGTTTGGGCCAAAAAGCCTCGAAACGGAAGCGCTTCTTGGGCCAGAAAGCTGCGCTAGTGGTAATGTGCAAGGCCGCATGATCAGAAACACTTGTAGAAAGAGCCTGCAGCAAACAGTCTGGCCACGTGAGCTCCCAATCAACCGACACCACACTCTGTCAATTCTAGTGAGCGTAGGGTTTTCTCTTTCACTTGACCAGGTGAATCTACGCCCATGCATATAAAGCTCCTTAAGCTCACAACTGTCGACAAAGCTCCGGAACTTGTTCATCATCGTGCGGTTTATGTTAGTGTTGCTTTTCTCGTTAGCTCGCAAGATCATGTTAAAGTCCCCAAGCACCATCCAAGGGCCAAGGCATAGAGCACGCCTGGCCTCCAGATCCACCAGAAACTGGGATTTCGCATCATTACCTTGGGGACCATACACCACCGAAATCCACCAATCCTCGCCAACTCTAGGGTGAACCAAACCCGTGAGGAAATTCGCATCCCTCTGGATGCTATCTATCTGCAGCATCGTGGTATCCCATGCCAATAGGATCCCTCCTCTCGTGTCATCGGCCGGCAAGTAAGCGAAGCCGTCCAACGACGGGCCACAACATTGCATTAATAGAAAGTGATCTACAATCTCCAATTTTGTTTCCTGCAAACACACTAGGTTAGGCTTCACCGAAGCCAAGAACTCCCTCACCGCTTTCCTCTTTGCCGGATTGTTCAAACCGCGAACGTTCCAGCAGGTCATCACGGGGTTGACATCCATGTAAACCGATGTCGCGCCCACCTCCTGACGCACAGCTCTAGTGCACGCCAATCCTCTCTGACCCACCCGTACCAAGCGTCTGCACCGGCAAGGCCTTGCCAAATAGTGCCGCTATGACACGCACATGCTGTTCACGGAGCGGCGAGTCGAATAGGGTCTTCAACTCTTGCACCGCCGAGTCATCCACCTGAAGATCCTCCGGGACCAAGCCGAGCGTTCTAAGCAGCACATTTTCTGCCGGGGTGGCTGTCGAAGAGCCCAGCGTCGCAGTTCTTTTGGCTGCCCTCGTCGTGCGCTTGGGCGTGAATGGCTCCGCCTCCGGCCTTAGCGAGGAGGCCTGTATCTCCTTGAGGATAGGTGGCGTCAGCTTCTTCATGATATGCGAGCAAAAGGCCTTGAGTCTACCATACGCCACCGCTTCTTGTGGCGTCATACCAGAAGCCGTCGGCACCGACACCATCATGCCATTGTTTAGCCCAGCGGCCTCATGCACCCCCAGGCCAATGTTCGGCTCCGTGGCCACAATCACGTTCTCCGCCTCCCTTGGCACGGGCATCTCATTCCTTACCACAACTGTACTCGCAGTGCCCTGGATAGGCATCTCCTCCAGTGCAAGGCTGCATGGCGACGTTGCATGGTTCACATCCGCCTGGGACCCACAATCCGCGTCAACATGCATTGGTGCATTATTCCCAGCGTTGTGGGACCCGTCGCCAGCCGTTGCATGGCCATCCTGCTCGACAGGCGGCTCCACCCCAGTAACCGCCTTTTCCTTGGACAAAGTATCCGCGTCGGGTTGTGCGCCATTCCGGCCCACCAGCGCCTCCGCACCACGTGGGAAGCCGGCGTTGCATGTCTGGCCGGGCGCGCACGCCACCAACGCAGATAGCGGGGAACGACCCGAGTGGCCAGCCGCGGTGGCCCCACCAGCAATGCCTCACTTGGCATTATCTCCAACTGCTCCACGCCCGCATCCCGAGGCCTCACCTGAGCCGCAGTCACCTCAACGATCGCACCAGCAGGGGACGGATCCCGGGGCGGTTCCAACTGATCGGGGGGGGGGGGATATCCTTCTCCGCGTCAGGTGCACGCCCAACGGGGGGGAGGGCCTCCGATTGCGTGGGGCCGGCCACCCCATTCCCGCTCCTTCCATTCGAAAATCCCGCCACCTGGGCACCAGCTGTGGCCGCCTGGCGTTCCGTGACCACGATCCGGTCAAAAGCGGAAATCCTCTTCGTCAGCCTACTTTGGATAGGCTGAGTGACCCCACCTTCCGTCAGCACGGGCTTTGAGGGCATTGGCGGGAGGCGCCAGTCCGCGCCGGCGCCGGCGGTCACTTCCGGCGACAGTGCCGCCCTTTGCCTGACCTGCACCACCGCACCCGCTCCGGAGCCGAGCTCGCGCCGGTCACGCACCCCGAAGCGCCAGCTGAGATTGCGAGTGTGGCTGCACCTTCCCTCGCTAGTGCCGCCCATGCCGTCGTCGTCAACCTCAGGGACACCACTCTGTCCACTATCTGAAGAAGCTCGCAGGAACCATGGCTCATCCGCCCCATCGAACTCAGTCACCGAATCCATATGAATCAAGATTTTGTACTGCAGCAGCTCCGGATCCGAGAGCGGTGCAACCAGCCCTGGCTCAGGCACAGCCAGCCAGCGCAAGGGTGGGATGCTCTCAGGCTCCGCCGACCACGCCGAGAGCTTGAACGCAGAGAGATCGCGCCTCGCGCTAGTCTCCGGCTCAACCGAATCCACCAAGCATGAAGACCCAAGCAGCTCTTCTGCCACCTCTCTCTCCCAAGCATGCGGAGGGATACCTTCCAACACCAAAGACACCTTGTACCTCATCACCGAATGCACCGCCTGAGCCTGGCGGTTCCATTGCCTGAAGAATAGCTTTACGCCCTTGTGATCAATCGATGGCCACGCCACGCTGTTGCGGTGCTCCTGCCTCGCAAAGAC
The DNA here is from genome assembly GCF_018294505.1 of Triticum aestivum. NCBI lineage: Eukaryota > Viridiplantae > Streptophyta > Magnoliopsida > Poales > Poaceae > Triticum > Triticum aestivum. The sequence goes on along the minus strand of NC_057801.1, from coordinate 577,924,755 downwards.
CACCAGAAAGTCCTCCGGTCTGTACTCATGCACCGAGAACCACTCCGGCGAGATGCCAACCACTGCACCCAACGCCTCAACCACGAACTCCGGGGGGTGCCGCGCCTCGCACCACCCACGTACGCCACCATCGCGAACTGAAGCCGCCTCTCCAAGTCCTCCATGGAACGCATCCGCCGAACAACGCAGAGCTCGGAAGGCAAGAACTCCTCGCGCTGCGCAGCCTCCATCCTGGGGCGGGGCAGCGCTGGCCACGCAGGCCAAGGTGCGGCACCACCCACGGACACCGGCGGTGACGGCGGGGTCGGGGGCCCTCTGGTCCCCTGCGCTGCGCGGCCGGATTGGCCCGCCACGCCTCGCCTGGCCACCTTGGCCAAGGCCGCCCTGCGCAACTCGTCCTCGGGCGACGGACTGCGGGGGCGCTTGCAGTCCTTGGATTCGTGCCCCGGCAAACCACATCGAAGGTAGACCACCTGGTTAGTGCAGTCGATCTTGCGGTGCCCCTCCTCAAAGCACTTGAAACAGAGTCCGGCCATCTCCGGCGACACCTCGCGTCGCTGCTGCTGTCCTGCGGCTGATCCCTGTGCACGCTCACGCTCCTCCCGGCGCCGCCTCCAAAGCTCCTTCTTGGAGAGCCTAGGCTGCGACCAACGAACCGCCGGCTGCGCCGCCGGCGGATCTGCCGAGGCCGCCCTCGAGTCGACCGCCAGGCCGCGCCCCTCCGACGACCCCGAGCTGCCCGAGAGGCCAAGGCCCGAAACGATGGGGCGCTCGCCGCTGGGCCTGAAGGAGGAACCGACCGACGCCGGGCTGGACGCCATGGACCTCGGGGAGGAGCGAGGGAAGGACCAGAGGGGGTGGCCGCCGGGGCCGGAGCGACCGCCGGCGGGGGAGGTGGGTGGACGCCGGCACCGGAGTGGTGCACGGCGGCGGGAGGGAGCGCTAGGGAGAGGGAGCGCTAGGGAGCGCTAGGGAGAGAGAAGTTGATTGTCAACTCGGCGGTGATCTTGATAATACCCGGATCGGGGGTGCACCAGTCGAAGTCCCGAGAGAAGAGATTATCACTCTAGCTAACTAGATTGTTAACAACCTTATTTTCTACATTTGTCTTGGATATAAGAAGTGGCACACAGTGGCACTCGAGAGGAGCAGGTTTTATAAAAAGATCGCCCAGTGCAACGCACGGGCATTTGTACTAGTTATATGTTCAAAAAAAAAAAGGTATTCTGATTAACAATGAGTCATGTTTGACACGTCCAAAAATTTGTCTAGCATAGGCATCTACGAAACCAGGTCAAGTCATAGATATATCCTTCTTTCTTCAACCTCTACCCATCTCATCTCATCTAAAAAAAGAAAAAGAAAAAGAAAAAAAAAACTCCACCTATCTCTCAGCCAGGTTACGATAGGTGGTAAGGGAACAACCAGCAGGTGCTCAGGACTCACACGGGCACCTAATTGGGCTCCTAGCACAGGAACCGGCTGATTTCCCAATTACAGCAGAGGCTTGCCTTCAATTCTCACAAACGTGATCTGATAAAAATCAGGACGCCTCGCCGCTGGAAACCAGCGCGGGAGCAAAGAACCCTAGGCTCACCTCGGGAGAGAAAACAACCTGTGTCACAGGTACGAATGCGTTACATGGCCCTGAAGCCGCAAGCAGGCAAAAAACGAAAAAGAAAAGAAGCAGCAGTCAACCGGCAAAGGAGGTGGACGCCAGCGGCGGCAGCGACAACGGCGAACCTAATCCTACAGCCGAAGTAGCCAGCCGGCAAATGAAGTGGATGCCGGCGGCGGCGTCGATGAAGGTAACCCTACGATCGTCTCATTCACATCATACATGCACTGTCGTAGCATGTAACCAGGTACGAGCGGTTCCATGTTACGTTATAACCGTCATGCTCAAGTTAGGATAGAGTGCACACGTTGTCAGACTACCTCAGTGGACGATGCATGCCTAATGCTCTTTATCTACAAATTCTCGAAACAAGGCGAAGGTAATCCTACAGCCGAAGCAGCCAGCCGGCAAATAAAGTGGACGCCGGTGGCGGCGTCGACGAAGGTAACCATACAGCCGTCTCATTCACATCATACATGCGCCGTCGTAGCATGCAACCAGGTATGAGCGGTTCCATGTTACGTTATAACCGTCATGCTCAGGTCAGGATAGAGTCCACACGTGTCGGGCTACCTCAGTGGACGATGCATGCCTAATGCTCTTTATATTCAAATTCTCAGAACAAAAACAAAATTTTCTCTTTGGATACATAGTTTAATTGATGGAGAAAATAAAAGCTAATTTATCTATGATCAAAGTTGAAGATATAATAAATATGAACGCATGTCAGTTCTCTGCCATGGGGAATTTTTTGGTAGAGAGGGGTGTCTGAACCATGGAGTTCAAATATAAAATTTATCCACAAAGGTGAACATCAAATAAAAAATCAAAAAAGAAACTACCGAAATTCCATACAAACATCTGGTGACGTGCGTATATGTCTATACAGGGAAATAACAAAGACAAAAAACAATCATATCCTGCTACGACACGTACATCTGATCAGGGAAACATCCATATCAACTTTAATCTCAAAGAAATCAAAATGCTTAAATACGCAATTACATATTTTTTATGTTTGGGAAAAAGTTCAAGAATCATTTCATATATTCTAGAGTTCTATGCTTTGTATTCCCATTTTGTTATCTGAAAGAATCTGTATATTCATATAAATAGAATCACGTCCCTTCATTATGTTGGAACAGAAGTTATATAGTATTTACTATTTATTTATACCCATCTCAAAAACTACATCTTTGCATTGTAAGAAATTATAGAATTATATGACAATGTTAAAATATAGAATATCTATCCCGTGTACAAGCTGGCCCAGATTGATTTGGCAAGGCAACCTAATCGAGCCGACAAGATTGTTATATCTAAACAAATGAGACACACAGAGACTCATCCATACTCCCGTACGGGCTCCCTGAGCTAGACTAATTCAAAACCCAAGAATCACTACACAATTCACTTATGCACACTTGGGAATGAAATATTATGCATGGACGTCGGCTGGCAGACAAAAGCTAGGATGGCAATCTATCCAACAATGATGATGATCTGGCCAAAAGAAAGGCAAGACAGAATGATGCATCCAATACACGCCCACAATGCTCTAAGCAAATTTATTTATATTTTACATTTAGAAAAAGAACAAATGAGAATTTAAGACAAAGAAAAAGTCAAGATTTATAAATTCATAAAACCTCTATGCTGCAAGGTTTGTCCCAAGTAACGTTGATCGGTTGATGAGTTGTGGCCGGATTACAATAGGAAATATTCACCAGAACTGTTGCTTACAACTAGGTAGATCTATAAGAAATGATAACAATATATTTAAAAACTATATATACATCAGTTCTGAACAATTAGTAAAGAATGATGCATTAGAAACGACGTCTCAACTTACCAACTTGCATCAACCATTAATCAAATAAGAGTGCGAGAAAAAACATCACTTAGAGAAGAATCTGTATGCATCAAAACAAATACAAGTGGGAAAAGGGTCAGAATGTTACATATGTGCAACAAAATATTCGTAATTACAATTTTAAATTTCAACAGGATAATATTATTAAAAAGATAGACACTAATATATCATTGAAAAAATGGAAAACTGAAAGAATAGTACATGATTTCAATGTTGAAATTGAGACCTCAATGTCTTCCTTCTTTTGTCTTCACTCAGAAACATCGCTCAACACAACCTTATAAACCTTTGAAAAATATTTTGAATTTAGTATAATATTTTTTTTACTGGGAATGACATATCAATTGCAATGTAGTTGATAAATCTAGCCGCGCAAATGCGCGGGTCACACTTCTAGTTTATACTAAAGGAAGGTCAAATAGCACTATTTCCTAGTTCTTGTCAACCATCTGAGCTGGACCTGGTGGTTATTAGCGACTGTCGTCAACGCTTGAGTACAGAGTTCAAATCCTGCTACTCCTAGAATAGCCAAAGGAAAAAAAACTATTTAATTTTATCCGGCGGTTCACAGAAGCAAAGTCATGGCTGTAGTAGCCTGCAGAGTCAGCCCATTTGAGCCCATTTCTAGGGTGTTGATCTTATGGCATCGGACAGAGTCTTGGTCCAACTATCGTCTAGGATGGCCTAAGATAGAACAGTACTGCTATGCCCACGAGTGACAGCCAAAACAACCATTGATAATCAATTATTATATAAACATGATGGTAGACACAATCCAACTCCAAACTATATAACCAATCTATCAAAGCACATATATCACGCATGCTGCAATAGAAGTTCCACAGAGACACAAATTTCTGAACCCACAAAAGAAGAGAACAAGCTATTGACAATACGGTGGAGCCCATGTAAATGCCTTCTTTACGATATGTGCAGACAGCAGAGGTCAAGCAGATCCCTTGAGTTTCTTCGCGATGCTCGCAAAGTACTGGCCCTGGTGGAAGGCGTGCTCCAGCTCCATCTCAGACGGCCACCTCGAACCATCGGCGGCGAATGTGCCTGCGCCGTACGGGCTGCCACCCTGAACTTTGTCCATGTCGAACAGCTTGGCACCGAAGGTGTACCCGACGGGAACGAACACCATGCCGTGGTGAGTCAACTGGGTTACTGTTGTCAACCTGAGGAGAGGAGCACAAAGAGAAATGATAAGGTCAACTTATGATGATGTTTCATTACGAGGCTTTTCTTTTTAAACACCACAATGCTGAATGAGACTCACGCTGTAGTCTCCTGCCCGCCACCCTGAGTACCGGTGCTGAAGAAGATGCCTGCAGGTTTGCCTGCAAGGCTCTGCTCCCTCCACAGGCCACCGGTTGCGTCAAAGAATGCCTTCATTTGCGCAGCCATCATGCCAAACCTTGTAGGGAAACCAAAGAGGATCCCATCTGCCTCCGCAAGTTCTTGTGGTGTGATGATTGGGGCATCAAGCTTAGGAGGCGCGCCCATCTTTCCAAGTACTTCCTCGGGGAGAGTTTCAGGGACCTTTCAGATGTTAAGAGCGATATAAGATTAGCATAACAATAGAGGAAGAGTGATGTATGTAAAAACTGCACTCTGTATTAATTTTCTACATATAAGAATTCGAACAACTTAGTACAGTAGTCTGGAAGGCAACATAGCCAGAGTGGTATCTGGGGTGTCTGATATGTTCTATTTTTCAGATGATTGGTCTACATGCATTTTAGAATGTGGCGAGCTAAAACACGAGATTACAGGGACCAACCTGCCATATTTTAGCTTCGACACCTTCAACTGATGACACTCCTTTCTTGATCTCATCAGCTAGTTTAGCGACATGTCCATACATGGAGTAGTACCTGTGGAAGAATCAACAGTGCATTTTACAAATTTCGGTCTATGAGAGTAGGAATGCTTAACGTTGTTGTTCAATTTGCCATGTTTATTTATTTGTGCTTCCTTCAAAACTTTCATAGTCCATACTTCATATGTTAGCGATCATTATGCTTATCTTTAAGGAGACAGATAGAAAAACATTTCAAGGACTGTATGGCAAATACTTAAAGGTGCCTACGTTTATATAATCATCACTCATACTATACTCCTTTGCCTTAATTTGCAAGTAACGGAAAGATTAAATCTAAAAGGGAGAATAAGATATGTGGATCCAAAAGCACCTCTTAAAATTTTGTTATTTTCCAGAAAGATGACGAGGAAGGAAACATATTTGCTAGCATATCTCTTTCACTTTTCTTTCATTCAAGAGAACATTAAATAACAAGCATGTGGTGGAACCACAAAAGTACATCATAGCTAAGACTTAATAAGCACAAGGAAGTGATAAAACAAATAAAATTTAAAATATTTGAATCTATTGTCAGGTGTAAATGTGCATTAAAATATCCAGATGTTTCAAACTGCAGGGTTGCTGAGTTCCATGGTTGGTAGTTAAAAGTCCATGTCAGAAATAATACATGTACATAGTTCTAAGATCTAGACTTGCATTAGGCCGGCCATAGAAAAACTTCCATCAGATAGTGCTAAACCGGTCAGTTGTCGACCAAAATAATTTAAGTAACTACTTGAACATGGGGCATAACATAGTAAAAAACAATAGCCTGGCTTGTACAAACGCTGTTTGAAATTAAACTGTTATTCATGAGAGGGGCAGAGGGTATCACTTCTCTCTGAAAAATCATTCACTCAAACATATGATTCGTTTGGACTATTTCAGTAGTCTATATAAATTCCTGTTCTTTCAGTTTGGTACTGTTTATCAGTTGGCCTTTAGCTCATATGAAAACAGGGTAGCATACATGAATGTACCACGATAAAATGGTGGATTTCCACACAAAAAAAGTTATCCACAGAAATCAAAATCACCAATGTTTCACTGAGAATACAAAATTAGGAAAGACTGAAATGTTGCACATCAAAACAATGAGAGTGACATCCATAGTTTAATCACCTCATATTATATAAGCATGTGAGAAACTCCCACAATAGCTAAAAGGGATAAAATGTTAACTATGGTAGGATCGATAGAAAAGGATTAAACATGTATCTTCTGCAAGACACCATAAACATTTCACTTGAGTTACCAACTTCACTTCAGTTTATTGTAATATAAAGACATGTGCGTGTGATAAAGAGGGAGAGCCTGATGTGAAAGAAGGAAAACAGTTATTTTTCAGTCATCTGACCCCTAGCCACCCCAACTAAAATATGTAAGGAGCTGCACTGATGATACAGGATATGAGGCTCTAACCTAATAGCGTCAGTGTGTCACTAATTAATTTTGGGGCCAATCAGTGGAACTGAAAAATTGGGGCAGAATCGCCGGGGTGCGCATTAAAAAAGCATGGAAAGAGGGCAGCACAATTAGCGCCGGAGCCCACCACTATTGACGCATCAGTTCCATCAGGGACAACCTACCGTCATGATCGAGACCCTGGCACCGAAAAATCAACACTGTAGAATTATTAGGAGTCCAATTTTTCCTCCGACTCATTTTCTCCCCATCGCGATCAGATAATCGGCGCGCATTGACGAAATAACATCTGCCAATCTACTGATCTTACCTACGAACAAAGGGGTAAAAAACCAGAGCCGTGCGGCATCTACCTGACTAAAAGTGATACTTCATCTCGGGAATTAGTCCAAATGCGTAAATTAGGAAGACTTTTGAGATTGTTGAAATATCGTAATCCATTAGGGGGATAAAGAAGGCCAATCTTCGGACAGGGATACACCGAACAAGACCAAGAAAATCAGTTAATTTAGGATGTGGGCCTAGGTAGAAGAAGACTGTGGTGCGGATGCTTACACGACATAGACCTTGACCGCCATTGGAGAGACTGCTTCGGAGCTCCTGGGGCTGGAGATCTGGCAGCTGGAGAGCGGGCGAGTGTCCTGAACTGGTGCCCCTGCCTTCTTGGTGTCAGTTTGTGGTAGTGGCGAGGATTTATAGGCAGTGCGGTGTTGCTCTGGTTTGACCAGCGATGTTTGGTCAAGTTTTCTTTCTCTCGTTTTCCCGTTTAATTAATTCCTCTTGCTCATTTGATTTTTCGCCTCTCCTTTGTTTTTCTTTTAAGGGACGCCGCTCCTTTCTTTTCAGGCGTTCTCTGCAAGTTTTTTCCGTGTCGAGTCTGCTAACCCTTTCTCCTTCTTCCCGTCAAAAAAGAAAAAAAAAACCTTTCTCCTTCTTTCCAACAAATATCTTCAGGTTTAATTGAAAACTTAGGAAAATGTTATCTGGGGAACGTCAACTTTTTGCCGTTTCACAGCGAACGGTGCATCCACCATCGATTAAATGATACTAATCTTGGCGCCATAGACAACCACGTAAGTTGAGGAGGAGGGGGGTATCGTTTGCCGTAAACCAACCCGTGGCGAATGTGTCCATCTCTCATTCCCCTTATCCCCTCAATCATATCTTTCTTTGTGTGTGCCCGTGGAGGCGACAAAGATGATGCAGAGAGGAGTGGAGGAGGTGGAGTAGATTGCCGATGGCGCAAGCAGCACTGCTCCCGTGCACCTTCCTACCGTGAGATGGGTGATCGGAAGAGGAGGAGCTGCGTCGGCGGCCAATCGTCGTCTTGGCGCCGATCAACTTTCGGTCTCGGACCGGTGCTTCAGGGGTTGATCCCCGTGGGCGGCGGTGGGGCTCGCTGCGGCCATCCATGGTAGAGGCAACGATGTTCAACACCGACGCACGCGTGCCCGTCTTCGACCTGTCGTCGGTGCTTCTTCCTCTCCCAGTGGTTGCAGTGCATCCGCAGTAGAGGGGCAACAATGATGGCGTGGATCCGGTTCCGACCGTCCCGTCTCTGGAATTTAAATAGTTTAAAATATGAATTCAAACAGAATGAATTTGAACTTAAAATGGACATAGCTTGCATTTTAGAAGTCCAATTAAATTAATTGTTTTGGCAAAATTAATCTGGTGAAATATAGTTTCAACTTAGATATTGCAGCCCAAAATTTAAATAATTTAAAATTAGAATTAGAATATAGTTTAAACAGTATCTCTAATTTAAATAGTATTTAAACCCAAATCTAGTTTAATCTTGAAATAAAGTGTTTATTAGAGTAATTATTTTGCAACTAAGTCACAAACTTAAAATTAACTTAGTAACCATCTTAGATTATTATTTGAATTTAGAAATTTTAATTTTAATTTAATTCAAACTCAAATTGGTTATAACCTTGAAACCATAGGTTTAATTTGAATGAAACTTTTGCCTTATAAATTAGTAATTTAAATTGAACCTAGTAATTATTTTTAGGAAATTAATCTTAAATTGAATTTAGTTCAAACTTAAGTAAAATTTGAAAACTAATTGCACTTAGTAAATGCTTTGGATTTAAACTTGACTTTAGTTTATCCTTAATTTAAATAAATAAACTTTAGTAGTCATATTGGATTTGTATTTGACTTTCGGGAGAATAAAATAATTTGAATTTGGTTTAAACCCTAAATTAAATTTTGGAAGTCATTTATTTAATCCCAATTTAAGATATATTTTGAACTTGAACTAGATTCAACATTTTAAACTTAAATTGAATTCAAATTCAAGTATCATTTAAACTAAATTCAATTTGAATTCAAATAAGGTGAACCCTAAATAAATTCAAATTGCATTATAAGCCAACCAATTTAATAAAAGTAGATGAACGTATTCAAATTAGTTAAACCTAATTCAAATTATTTGAAAGCAATTCAAATATGAAGTTCAAGAGTTCAAACTAATCCAAACATAAAACCCAACTTAAGTCAAGATCAACGAGTGAAACTTAAATGAAACCTAGCCAAGACTGTGTGTATTCAAGTCCATGGAAGGTCAACAAGTTTGAATTGTTAGTCAAACTTGAACATGAACTTGGCTATCCAAGATTCATAGACCATGACTCTAGTTGCAAGATTCCTTTTGCATAATCTCGCAACCACAACTTGACATCGCATAATCCTTATGTGATGGACCCGTATGAATTGAAACTCGCATGCGAACCCTTATGTCATATGTATTCCAATTAACAATCACTATGTTGTTTTTCCAAACTCTTATGGGTTAACACATGACACATGATCTCGCAACATAGTGACACTAACACCATGCACAACACTTGTTGTATGTTTGTTTGTATTGTATTGTTGTTTATGATTGCTCATTACTTATGATAGATTGTACGAAGAGCGAAGGGTAGCTTTACCAAGATTGTGTGTGTGTGAAGAACTTCATCAATTACCAAGATTTGTTATGTCAGGAATATCAATGATTACCAGGCAAGTTGCACCCTTGACCTTGTTCTACCCTGTTTACCTTACAAAGTTACAAAATCAGTACAGGATAGCCACCTGTTGTTGAATCTTACGTTACCTTTGTTGTTGGGCTTTTGTGTGAATCATGGACAAGAACGTTTGACCCTGTTGTGATTGAAAAACCATGACCCCGAGGGGCTCTCATGGCAGTGCTTGTTAACCACTATCCTGAGCAGCTCTCTTGGACATGTTTGATTAACCATGATCATGAGGGGCTCTCATGGCAATGTTTGTTAACCGCGATCCCTGAGGGGCTCTTGTGGCAGTGTTTGTTTAACCATGATCCTGAGGGGCTCTTATGGTAATGTTTGGGTAAACGTGATTCCTAAGGGGCTCTCATGGTAAACTAATTGGAGAAGAGCTAATTCATTCAGTAAGGCAACTGTGGTTGAAATATCTTGACTAGTAAGTAGAAGCAAAAGGAATAAGTTTTTAGAAACTAAAAAGAAAAACACTTCCCTTGACATGTTGAACACTCGTAGGGTTGCTACTTCAAAGTTTGTAACTTGCCAATACATTCGATGTATTGAACCTTGTGGTTGCAATGTATCATATTGCAGGATTTTCTATGTCGAAAGAGAGATGCAAAGTAGAGTTACGATGCTATACTCAACTGTTGCCTATGAGTGGATGGGCACCGCAAGATATTATTTTATGTCCCGATGCATAATGTATCAAGCTAGCCTTGGGCTAGTAGGTATGTAATGTATTCAAGTCTGGATCTGTGATGTAATACTTTGACGTGTGTTATTTTCTGGTATTTCATCATGAACTATGCGTGCCAGAAATCGATCAAGGGACTGGCACATGAAGCATGGAGATTCGGGGCCCTGCCGGGATCGGGTCATTACAATAAGATTGATTGGAAACACAACTTTGAGGTGGTTTACTAACTACGTGATTTCATCATACTTTCTCCGATAGGAATAGAGACTTTGGAGTGATTCTTTGCCACCCTTTGAGGGATTTGCATGTGATTCGAATATGTTAATGATGTTGAGATATTGCATTAGCGAAAGTATGAACCTTGGCCCTCATTTCTAAGCATTGAGACAACGTTTTGCTCGCCTTTTCCTACTTGCTACCTTGATGTTTCTAATTGTTCATATTACAAAAATCTATTTCTATCATCCATATTACCCATCTATCATCATCTCTTCACCGAACTAGTGCACCTATACAACTGACAATTGTATTGAGTGTGTTGGGGACACAAGAGACTCTTTGTATTTGATTGCAGGATTGTTTGAGAGAGAACCATCTTCATTCTACACCTCTCACGGATCAATAAATCTCAGGTCATCCACCTGAGGGAAATTTGCTAGTGTCCTACAAAACTCTACATTTGGAGGCCCAACAAAGTCTACAAGAATAAAGTTGTCTAGTAGACATCAATGAGTTTAAATTTTTGCCATGGCATTTTGTATACCCATGTCAATTTTGTAGAATTGTTAGTACTTCTATAGTATAAGTGATATGTTTCTTATAGAATGATGATATTTTCACATAATTCTTGGTTGTTGTCACATGGCATATTTTTGTAAGTGATATACTATGATGGAAAAAATAGGGCCTTTATCAACTCAACTATATAGTACCATATGTCTAAATCATGTTTTTTGTTGAGATGGCAAAAACCTTATTTTTTGCGCGGGGGGGGGGGGGGGGGGGGGGCGTAGCTCCATAATTTTTGTGATGAAACCGTTTTTGTTGGCAAAGTCTATACACAACATAGTATGAATGCTTTTTGAAACAACTCGCATGACATTTTTGTATGATTGTTTTAGTAATTAGACCATGGTAGTTTTATCATACGCACCACGGCATTTTTGGTAATCATACCATGGTATTTTTAATATTAAGAACATAATATGGCATTTTTATTAGTTTGTGAATGGCATTTTTTTCAAATTATACGATGTCATTTTCAATTCATGTAACCAAGGTAGTTTTATCATATTCACCATGGCATTTTTAGTAATCATACCATGGTATTTTGACTATTGAGAACATGGTAATTTTATTTTGGGTATCATGGCATTTTTATTAGTTAGTGGGTGACATTTTTTTTCAAATTACACCATTGTATTTTCAATTCACGTAACCCTGGAAATATTTATGCTTAGATCATGGCATATTAATTTATGGATATTCTCACACGATAATTTTTACATGAAAAGTTTTCTATTTTCTTTGTTCCCGCGAAAATTTGATTTCTCGTGGCAATTATGTCGATAATCATCATAAGATCTTACTAATAGTTTTGACCATGCTAGCAGTGCCATGTGCAAATTTATATAGGCAGCATGGTAATTTCATTAATTAGACCATGGCATTTTTACTATTTTTTTTAGAACATGGTAGTTTATCTTAGGTACGTACCATGCCAATTTCTTTTAGTTACACCATGTATTTTTATTCACTAGCCCATGGTACTTTTAGTTTTCATATCATGGCTATTTTATTTGGTCCGCAAGGGTAGTTTATTTTTTGTAGCAAGGCAACTTTTTTTGTGCATTATTCATTTGTTTTATTTTAAAAAGCGTGTAATTTTTTGTAGAGCATGTAATTTTTTTCTATACAGCATGACTTTTTTTCATTTCACTGAGTATGACATTTTTTGTTAGTAAGAACATGTAATTTTTTAGGTTATCAAGCTAAATTTCTTTTTCTTTTAACTTTTTAGGTACAAACATCACAGGCACCTTTTTTGTGTGTGCATAAGACATTGTTTAAATTTACATATGCCAAATTTGTTTAAACATGCCCCACTATCTGGTCGTTTGCATTCTCAAGTCATAGAAATGTCATTTTTGTTCAAGGATTTTTTTTGTCTGTGATCCATTTTTGAACTTGATGGAATTTTTATTGTGTATATCAATGGCAAAAAAACTTGAGTAGCTAATCTAAACTAGGTCCAAAATACCAGGTTTTAGGCTAAATCGGGCCTTCTTTTTGAAGGAAATATGCCCTAGAGGCACTAATAAAGTTATTATTTATTTCCTTATATCATGATAAATGTTTATTATTCATGCTAGAATTATATTAACCGGAAACATAATACATGTGTGAATACATAGACAAACATAGTGTCACTAGTATGCCTCTACTTGACTAGCTCGTTTATCAAAGATGGTTATCTTTCCTAGCCATGGACAAAAGAGTTGTCATTTGATTAACAGGATCACATCATTGGGAGAATGATGTGATTGACATGACCCATTCCGTTAGCTTAGCACTTGATCGTTTAGTATGTTGCTATTGTTTTCTTCATGACTTATACATGTTCCTGTAACTATGAGATTATGCAACTCCCGTTTGCCGGAGGAACACTTTGGGTGCTACCAAACGTCACAACGTAACTGGGTGATTATAAAGGAGTATTACAGGTATCTCCAAAGGTACATGTTGGGTTGGCGTATTTCGAGATTAGGATTTGTCACTCCAATTGTCGGAGAGGTATCTCTGGGCCCTCTCAGTAATGCATATCACTATAAGCCTTGCAAGCAATGTGACTAATGAGTTAGTTGCGAGATGATGTATTATGTAACGAGTAAAGAGACTTGCCGGTAATGAGATTGAACTAGGTATTGGATACCGGCGATCGAATCTCGGGCAAGTAACATGCCGATGACAAAGGGAACAACATATGTTATGCGGTTTGACCGATAAAGATCTTCGTAGAATATGTAGGAGCCAATATGGGCATCCAGGTTCCGCTATTGGTTATTGACCGAGAATAGTTCTAGGTCATGTCTACATAGTTCTCGAACCCGTAGGGTCCGCACGCTTAAGGTTTCGATGATAGTTATATTATGAGTTTATGAGTTTTGATGTACCGAAGGAGTTCGGAGTCCCGGATGAGATCGGGGACATGACGAGGAGTCTCAAAATGGTTGAGACATAAAGATCGATATATTGGACGACTATATTCGGAGTTCGGACAGGTTCCGAGTGATTCGGGTATTTTTCGGAGTACCGGAGAGTTACGGGAATTCGCCGGGGAGTATATGGGCCTTATTGGGCCATACGGGAATAGGGGAGAGAGGCCAAAAGGAAGGAGGCCTGCGCCCTCCCTCTGGTCCGAATTGGACAAGTGGCGCAGCCCCCCTTTCCTTCTTCCTCTCCCCCTCTTTCCCCTTCTCCTACTCCAACAAGGGAGGTGGAATCCTACTAGGACTAGGGAGTCCTAGTAGGACTCCACACTTGGCGCGCCCCCTCCTAGGGCCGGCCACCTCCCCCCTTGCTCCTTTATATACGAGGGCAGGGGGCACCCCATGAAACACAAGTTGATCTTCGTGATCGTTCTTTAGCCGTGTGTAGTGCCCCCCTCCACCATATTCCACCTCGGTCATATCGTCGCGGAGTTTAGGCGAAGCCCTGCGCCGGTAGAACATCATCATCGTCATCACGCTGTCGTGCTGACGGAACTCATCCCCGACACTTTGCTGGATCAGAGTCCGGGGATCGTCATCGAGCTGAACGTGTGCTGAACTCGGAGGTGCCGTATGTTCGGTACTTGGATCGGTCGGATCGTGAAGACGTAGGACTACATCAACCGCGTTATCATAACGCTTCCTCTTACGGTCTACGAGGGTACGTGGACATTACACTCTCCCCTCTCGTTGCTACGCATCACCATGATCTTGTGTGTGCGTAGGAAATTTTTGAAATTACTACGTTCCCCAACAGTGGCATCCGAGCCTGGTTTTTATGCGTATATGTCATATGCACGAGTAGAACACAAGTGAGTTGTGGGCGATACAAGTCATACTGCTTACCAGCATGTCATACTTTAGCTCAGCGGTATTGTGAGATGAAGCGGCCCGGACCGACATTACGCGTATGCTTACGCTAGACTGGTTTCACCGTTACGAGCACTTGTGCTTAAAGGTGACTGGCGGGTGTCTGTCTCTCTCACTTTAGCTGAATCGAGTGTGGCTACGCCCGGTCCTTGCGAAGGTTAAAACAGCATTAACTTGACGAACTATCGTTGTGGTTTTGATGCGTGGTAAGAACGGTTCTTGCTAAAGCCCGTAGCAACCACGTAAAATTTGCAACAACAAAGTAGAGGACGTCTAACTTGTTTTTGTAGGGCATGTTGTGATGTGATATGGTCAAGACGTGATGCTATATTTTATTGTATGAGATGATCATGTTTTGTAACCAAAGTTATCGGCAACTGGCAGGAGCCATATGGTTGTCGCTTTATTGTATGAAATGCAAACGCCCTGTAATTGCTTTACTTTATCACTAAGCGGTAGCGATAGTCGTAGAAGCAATAGATGGTGTAACAACAACGATGCTACGATGGAGATCAAGGTGTCACGCCGGTGACGATGGTGATCACGACAGTGCTTCGGAGATGAAGATCACAAGCACAAGATGATGATGGCCATATCATATCACTTATATTGATTGCATGTGATGTTTATCCTTTATGCATCTTATCTTGCTTTGATTGAAGGTAGCATTTTAAGATGATCTCTCACTAAATTATCAAGAAGTGTTCTCCCTGAGTATGCACCGTTGCGAAAGTTCTTCGTGCTGAGACACCACGCGATGATCGGGTGTGATAGGCTCTACGTTCAAATACAACAGGTGCAAAACAGTTGCACACGCGGAATACTCAGGTTAAACTTGACGAGCCTAGCATATAACAGATATGGCCTTGGAACACGGAGACCGAAAGGTCGAGCGTGAATCATATAGTAGATATGATCAACATAGTGATGTTCACCATTGAAAACTACTCCATCTCACGTGATGATCGGACATAGTTTAGTTGATTTGGATCACGTGATCACTTAGATGACTAGAGAGATGTCTGTCTAAGTGGGAGTTCTTAAGTAATATGATTAATTGAACTTAAATTTATCATGAACTTAGTCCTGGTAGTATTTTGCAAATTATGTTGTAGATTAATAGCTTGCGTTGTTGCTTTCATATGTTTATTTTGATATGTTCCTAGAGAAAATTGTGTTGAAAGATGTTAGTAGCAATGATGCGGATTGGATCCGTGATCTGAGGTTTATCCTCATTGCTGCACAGAAGAATTATGTCCTTAATGCACCGCTAGGTGACAGACCTATTGCAGGAGCAGATGCAGACGTTATGAACGTTTGGATAGCTCAATATGATGACTACTTGATAGTTTAGTGCACCATGCTTAACGGCTTAGAATCGGGACTTCAAAGACGTTTTGAACGTCATGGACCATATGAGATGTTCCAAGAGTTGAAGTTAATATTTCAAGCAAATACCCGAGTTGAGAGATATGAAGTCTCCAACAAGTTCTATGGCTAAAAGATGGAGGAGAATCGCTCAACTAGTGAGCATGTGCTCAGATTGTCTGGGTACTACAATCGCTTGAATCAAGTGGGAGTTAATCTTTCAGATAAGATAGTGATTGACAGAGTTCTCTAGTCACCATCACCAAGTTAGTAGAACTTTGTGATGAACTATAGTATGCAAGGGATGACGAAAACGATTCCCGAGCTCTTCGTGATGTTGAAATCGACGAAGGTAGAAATCAAGAAAGAGCATCAAGTGTTGATGGTTGACAAGATCACTAGTTTCAAGTAAAGGGCAAAGGGAAAGAAAGGTAACTTCAAGTAGAATGACAAGCAAGTTGTCACTCCCACGAAGAAGCCCAAAGCTGAACCAAAGCCTGAAACTGAGTGCTTACACTGCAAAGGAAATGGTCACTAGAAACGGAAATACCCTGAATATTTGGTGGATAAGAAGGATGGCAGAGTGAACAAGGGTATATTTGATATACAGATTATTGATGTATACCTTACTAGTGTTTATAGTAGCCCCTGAGTATTTGATACTTGTTCGGTTGCTAAAAATTAGTGACTCGAAACAGGAGTTACAGAATAAACAAAGACTAGTTGAAGGGGAGGTGATGATGAGTGTTGGAAGTAGTTCCAAGATTGATATGATCATCATCGCACACTCCCTATACTTTCGGGATTAGTGTTAAACCTAAATAAATGTTATTTAGCGTTTGCGTTGAGCATGAATATGATTTGATCATGTTTATTGCGATACGGTTATTCATTTAAAGTCAAAGAATAATTGTTGTTCTGTTTACATGAATAAAACCTTCGATGGTCATACACCCAATGAAAATAGTTTGTTGGATCTCGATCGTAGTGATACACATATTCATAATATTGATGCCAAAAGATGCAAAGTTAATAATGATAGTGCAACTTCTTTGTGGCACTGCCGTTTGGGTCATATCGGTGTAAAGCGCATGAAGAAACTCCATAAAGATGGATTTTCGGAATCACTTGGTTATGAATCATTTGATGCTTGCGAACCGTGCCTTTTGGGCAAGATGACTAAAACTCCGTTCTCCGGAACAATGGAACGAGCTACTGACTTATTGGAAATAATACATACCGATGTATGCGATCCAATGAGTGTTAAGGCTCGTGGCAAGTATCGTTATTTTCTAACCTTCACAGATGATTTGAGCAGATATGGGTGTATCTACTTGATGAAACATAAGTCTGAAATAGTTGAAAAGTTCAAAGAATTTCAGAGTGAAGTGGAAAAATCATCGTAACAAGAAAAATAAAGTTTCTACGATTTGATCGTGGAAACGAATATTTGAGTTATGAGTTTGGTCTTCATTTGAAACAATATAAAATAGTTTCGCAACTCATGCCATCTGGAACACCACAATGTAATGGTGTGTCCGAACGTCGTAATCGTACTTTACTAGATATGGTGCGATCTATGATGTCTCTTATCGGTTTACCACTATCGTTTTGGGGTTATGCATTAGAGACAGCTGCATTCACGTTGAATAGGGCACCATCTAAATCCGTTGAGACAACACCGTATGAACTATGGTTTAGCAGTAAACCTAAGCTGTCGTTTCTTAAAGCTTGGAGTTGCTATGCTTATATGAAAAAGGTTTTCAACCTGATAAGCTCGAACCCAAATCGGAGAAGTGCGTCTTCATAGAATACCCAAAGGTAACTATTGGGTACACCTTCTATCACAGATCCGAAGGCAAGTTATTCGTTGCTAAGATGGATCTTTTCTAGAAAAGGAGTTTTTCTCGAAAGAAGTGAGTGGGAGGAAAGTAGAACTTGATGAGGTAATTGTACCTTCTCCCTTATTGGAAAGTAGTTCATCACAGAAATCAGTTCCAGTGATTCCTACACCAATTAGTGAGGAAGTTAATGATGATGATCATGAAACTTCGGATCAAGTTACTACAGAAACTCGTAGGTCTTCCAGAGTATGGTCCGCACCAGAGTGGTATGGCAATCCTGTTCTGGAAGTCATGTTACTAGACCATGATGAACCTATGAACTATGAGGAAGCGATGATGAGCCCAGATTCCACGAAATGGCTTGAGGCCATAAAATCTAAGATATGATCCATGTATGAGAACAAAGTATGGACTTTGATTGACTTGCTCGATGATCAGCAAGCCATGTTAAATAAATGGATCTTCAATAGGAAGATAGATGCTGATAGTAGTGTTACTATCTACAAAGCTCGACTTGTCGCAAAAAGATTTTTTTGACAAGTTCAAGGTGTTGAATACGATGAGATTTTCTCACTCGTATCGATGCTTAAGTCTGTCCGAATCATGTTAGCAATCGCCACATTTTATGAAATCTGGCAAAAGGATGTCAAAACTGCATTCCTTAATGGATTTATTATAGAAGAGTTGTATATGATGCAACCAGAAGGTTTTGTCAATCCTAAAGGTGCTAACAAAGTGTGCAAGCTCCAGCGATCCATCAATGGACTGGTGCAAGCATCTCGGAGTTGGAATATATGCTTTGATGAGTTGATCAAAGCATATGGTTTATACAGACTTTTTGAGAAGCCTGTATTTACAAGAAAGTGAGTGGGAGCTCTGTAGCATTTCTAATATTATATGTGGATGACATATTGTTGATTGGAAATGATATAGAAATTTTGGATAGCATGAAAGGATATTTGAATAAGAGTTTTTCATAGCAAGACCTCGTTGAAGCTGCTTACACATTGAGCATCAAGATCTATATAGATAGATCAAGACGCTTGATAAGATTTTTCAATGAGTACATACCTTGATAATTTTTTTGAAATAGTTCAAAATGGAACAGTCAAAGGAGTTCTTGCCTATGTTGCAAGGTGTGAAGTTGAGTAAGACTCAAGACCCGACCATGGCAGAAAATAGAAAGAGAATGAAAAGTCATTCCCTATGCCTCAGTCATAGGTTCTATAAAGTATGCTATGTTGTGAACCAGACCTATGGTATACCTTGCTCTGTGTTTGGCAAAGGAATACAATTTTAATCTAATAGTATATCACTAGACAGCGGTCAAGAATATCCTTAGTGAGGACCAAGGAAATACTTCTCGATTATGGAGGTGATAAAAGAGCTCGTCGTAAAAGTTACATCGGTGCAAACTTTTACACTGATCCAGATGACTCTAAGTCGCAATCTGGATACATATTAAAAGTGGGAGCAACTAGCTAGAGTAGCTCCGTGCAGAGCATTGTAGACATAGAATATTTACAAAATACATACGGCTCTGTATGTGACAGACCCGTTGACTAAACTTCTCTCACGAGCAAAACATGATCATACCTTAGTACTCTTTGGGTGTTAATCATATAGCAATGTGAACTAGATTGTTGACTCTAGTAAACCCTTTGGGTGTTGGTCACATGACGATGTGAACTATGGGTGTTAATCATATACAGATATGAATATTAGTGTTAAATCACATGATGATGTGAACTAGATTATTGACTCTAGTGCAAGTGGGAGACTGAAGGAAATATGCCCTAGAGGCACTAATAAAGTTATTATTTATTTCCTTATATCATGATAAATGTTTATTATTCATGCTAGAATTGTATTAACCGGAAACATAATACATGTGTGAATACATAGACAAACATAGTGTCACTAGTATGCCTCTACTTGACTAGCTCGTTTATCAAAGATGCTTATGTTTCCTAGCCATGGACAAAAGAGTTGCCATTTGATTAACGGGATCACATCATTGAGAGAATGATGTGATTGACATGACCCATTCCGTTAGCTTAGCACTTGATCGTTTAGTATGTTGATATTGCTTTCTTCATGACTTATACATGTTCCTGTAACTATGAGATTATGCAACTCCCGTTTGCCGAAGGAACACTTTGGGTGCTACCAAACGTCACAACGTAACTGGGTGATTATAAAGGAGTATTAGAGGTGTCTCCAAAGGTACATGTTGGGTTGGTTTATTTCGAGATTAGGATTTGTCACTCCGATTGTCGGAGAGGTATCTCTGGGCTCTCTCGGTAATGCACATCACTATAAGCCTTGCAAGCAATGTGACTAATGAGTTAGTTGCGAGATGATGTATTACGTAACGAGTAAAGAGACTTGCCGGTAACGAGATTGAACTAGGTATTGGATACCGACGATCGAATCTCGGGCAAGTAACATGCCGATGACAAAGGGAACAACGTATGTTATGCGGTTTGACCGATAAAGATCTTCGTAGAATATGTAGGAGCCAATATGGGCATCCAGGTTCCGCTATTGGTTATTGACCGAGAATAGTTCTAGGTCATGTCTACATAGTTCTCGAACCCGTAGGGTCCGCACGCTTAAGGTTTCGATGATAGTTACATTATGAGTTTATGAGTTTTGATGTACCGAAGGAGTTCGGGGACATGACGAGGAGTCTCGAAATGGTCGAGACATAAAGATCGATATATTGGATGACTATATTCGGAGTTCGGAAAGGTTCCGAGTGATTCGGGTATTTTTCGGAGTACCGGAGAGTTACGGGAATTCGCCGGGGAGTATATGAGCCTTATTGGGCCATTACGGGAATAGGGGAGAGAGGCCAAAAGGAAGGAGGCCTGCGCCCCCCATCTGGTCCGAATTGGACAAGGGGCGCAACCCCCCTTTCCTTCTTCCTCCCCCCCTCTTTCTCCGTCTCCTACTCCAACAAGGGAGGTGGAATCCTACTAGGACTAGGGAGTCCTAGTAGGACTCCACACTTGGCGCGCCCCCTCCTAGGGCCGGCCACCTCCCCCCTTGCTCCTTTATATACGGGGGCAGGGGGACACCCCATGAAACACAAGTTGATCTTCGTGATTGTTCCTTAGCCGTGTGCGGTGCCCCCCTCCACCATATTCCACCTCGGTCATATCGTCGCGGAGTTTAGGCAAAGCCCTGCACCGGTAGAACATCATCATCGTCACCACGCAGTCGTGCTGACGCAACTCATCCCCGACACTTTGCTGGATCGGAGTCCGGGGATCGTCATCGAGCTGAACGTGTGCTGAACTCGAAGGTGCCGTACGTTCGGTACTTGGATCGGTCAGATCGTGAAGACGTAGGACTACATCAACCGCATTGTCATAACACTTCCGCTTACGGTCTACGAGGGTACGTGGACATTACACTCTCCCCTCTCGTTGCTATGCATCACCATGATCTTGCGTGTGCGTAGGAATTTTTTTGAAATTACTATGTTCCCCAACACTTTTACCAAACTGGGGAGGTACGAAAGAGCAGCAAGTTTACATACAAAGAGGAGAGGATTTGTGTGTGTGGGGGGGGGGGGGGGGGGGGGGGGCTCTTCCAGCAAACGAAATCGCTCGCTTGATCGAATCACCTCTCGGGAATCTCTACTCCTAATGGAGCAGTTGGTGAACAGTCCGCCGGTTATTTTTTGCTGGGTTTTTTTCGTCTCACCACTGTCATTGGTTTTATTTTGCTGGTTTTATTTCGTCTCCCTCCCACCTGCCTTTTCGCTTCACCACCCACATAAACCCATCAGATTAGTTACCATATATTCGTGCTTGATCTAGCAGGTGTCGATTCAATTTAATCATGTAAATATTTGATAATTAAGAATTCAAAAATAATACCATATACAGAAGATCACCTTCCTAACAAATCACCTTCCTAACAAATCACCTCCCTCTCCAATTTATTTCTCCCACCGATCTCCTTCCATACTAATAAAGTACGCATTACATTCCTAACAAAGAGAGAAAATAAAAAAAGAACCCCCCACCCGCACGACCCCTCCCACGCCTCCAGTGCGCCGCCACCCGCCACCACGTTGCTGCGCGCCACCCCCACCTCCAGTGCGCCGCCTCCAGTGCCCCGCCACCCACCGCCACGCTGTTGCGCGCCGCCGAGCGCGGCGACGACAATCTCCGGCCAGATCCGGCTGAGGAGGCGAGTAGGAGTCGGATCCTGATCCGGGGACGGTGTGGAGATGATCTAGGAGGCGCGGGAGGAGGTCCAGCGGCGGGGCTTGAACTCCAAGTTCTTGGCGGCGGCGTTCCTCGCCGGTTCCGAGCGAGCGAGCTCCGACAGATTCTGTGTCTTGCAGTGATGGTCGTGTTATCTCTGCAGCGGCAGTGGCGAGTCGGCGACACACAACTGGCGCCGCGCTTCGTAGGTCAGATTCTCTCATCCCTCACCCTGGGATACCCTGATCTTTCTCTCTCTGTGTGTGTGTGTCTGTGTGTGTGCAAGGGATCTTAATTAATTGTTTGCTTGGAGTTTAGGATCCAAGTACGCCCCTCTCTGTGGTGTTCACTGATTTCTTGGAGCAACAACGTGTTGTTGGAGTTGCCGAAGCATTAGGTCGAAGGAAAGATGACGATGAAGGACACACAGAGGAGTGTGAGCGGTGATGGCAGCAAGGTTACCGGCAGGTATGCATGCATTAACTGACTGTACAGTGTTCCTGTGTGATGCTACTGGTTTTAACGTTTGTATTGTGATGCCACTGACAGTTTAAATAAATCTGCTATCATTTGGGATGTGAGTTGTCACAACTTGCTGTGCTCTGGTGTTCGGCTCAAAATTGCTTTTGGGAATGATTCCTCTGAATAGACTACTTATGCTTGACATTTTACTTTTGTTATTTCTATTTGTAACTCAATTTTGGTATCCTGTCAAATTAACAATTCTTTTTCTGGATATGGTAGTTGAGAATAGTTATGGTATATGGCGGAGTTAGCCCATCCTCACCAATGATTGTTCCTCAGGGATTTGCTGAACTAGAGTTAGTGATGGGGGTATTGTAGACTGTTTTGAATTATGGGGCTATTGCAGACTTTAGAAGCTGAATTAAATTTTTGTGCAATTGGAAAAGGTGTATACAACTTGAATTTATTAGGTAGTATAGGAGAGATATGAAATTTTAAAAGTGTCGGTCAGATTTGTGTGTTGTTTTGGGTAGTATTCAGTTTTGTTCCATCTTAGAGGCCAATAATGCATATGTGATATTATCTACATTATTCAGTTTATACGGCTTCCCATATTCCAATGGTTGTATTTTGCTAAATTACCCATCTACTTACTGGAATTCTCACAAATAGTAGTGCAGCTGGAAGGTAAAAAGGATGGTATGGTATGTCTCCATTCACATGGTACTGAACTGTTAGTGATGCTTTGCGTTATTCTGCAGACTTGAATTTAGTTTTTATGGTTTTCTTTTTCTGTTCATAGACGAGAGTATAGTCTGAAGGAAAAAAATGATATGCTCTCAAGTCTCAAGGGTGTGCAAGAACAGTGAGATTTATATTACTGAACATATTGTTAACAATTTGTTATTTTGCAGACTTGCTCTCAGTTTTTATTCTTGGCAGGTGATTCTTCATGATAATTTTTCGTAGAGGAACATTTTTGGTAAGCTTATTGTAATATTGACTCCCACCTTTTTATTTACATGTAAAGATAACCAATTGGAAATTTTAAATCTTAAATGTACATTTAACTTATTTTGTGAAATAACATCATGTCGTTGAGATAATTTGATTTCCCTCTATGATATTCTTTGGCTTTAGTATATCTTATGACAAAGTTGTCAGAAGTTCTATGCTTCATAACCAAAACATAATCTCCTTTTTGTTATTTGATTTGCATCATGATGTGTGCCCATATGTTCCCCTGTCCCTTAAAAAAAGTAATGCCCGATGCAACGCACGTGCATATACCTATCATGACAAATAAACCTCGTCATGAAAGCATTTATGTACCTATTTAATTTGCGATTGCAGGGTGGCGCCGGGAACGGGGATCAGTGGTGCTGGTGTCGGTGTTGCAGTACAAGGCAGGATGCGGGACAGGACGGCCATCTGTGTGAGGCAGTCGGTGGCGAGGGTTTGTGGCATCAGGAGGAGCGCCCGCGACACCTCTAGATTCAAGGTGTTGGCCCGAGACCACCGAAGAGGGAGGAGATGTGGTTAGTATTTCCAAAGGGAAAAAAAGAGAAGAAGAACAAGAACGACGACCATCTCGGGTTCCAGGTATGATGGAGCCGGCAGCGAAGCGCATGGCGCTTGCAAACATGATATTGTGATAGTGGATGATGCCGATACCCTCAACTGCGGCATCTGCTACCTCCCTCTCAAGCCACCAGTCTTCTAAGTGGGTACGCTCGTCGTCCATGCTAGGCCGATCCATCACAAGTTTGTGTACCAATAACACTGGAACGTCATTTCTGCTCGGGTGCAGTGTGGCTTCGGTCATACCATATGCTCGCGGTGCCGCGACAAGATGATGGCTGCAAGGAGGTGCCATGTGTGTCACGTCCAGTTGACCAGCGGCTATCACTGGAACATCGCACTGTAGAGGCTAATGGAGTCCATCCGGGTGCCGTGCGCCAACGCCGCCCACTACTGCACCGCCACGCCGGCCTACTACGACCACCCCCCCCCACCTCAAGGCGTGCCCTCACGATGTCGTGCTACTGCCCAAGCAGGCGGACTGCGGTTTCGCTTGCTCCATGGTGGCGCTCCTGGACCACTTTGCCGACGCGCACGGGTGGCCGTGCACGACTGAGCTTCGGGCCTGGGTGTGCGTCGAGGTCCAGCTCTGTGACGGCTTCAAAGCCTTCTCAACCCATGCCAAAGGCCGACAGTACATGTTCCTGTTGAACGTGGCGTTGAACCCGTTTGGCAGAGCGGTCTCTGTGCTCTCACTGCATCCTTGGGTGTTGTCGACGGCGCCATGTTCTTTGAATTTTGAAGCCAGACTCAGGTACTGCTGCAACATCAACCACCGTGGCGACATGTGCCTCAGCCATAACCACGAAACTACGTTTAAAGTAGGATGCACTGGTCTCTCCGGTGGGTTGTCGAGCTCTGAGTACTCTTCCTGGTTATTCCTGGACAAATACGTCCATCCACATGACATCCGTACTATCATAGCCAGTTTCGACGTAGTACGTGTTTCCAGAGAACTATCATTATGTTGTATTAACAAATCTGACTTTCTTTCTTTTTCATATTGTGCAGGATTCAGATTTATGACAAGGACACAAGCAAATTTATAGCATCCGTTGTGATGATACAAGAGAAGTAAGCATAGATGCGTATTTTGTTCAATGTGATGATACATGGGAGAGCTCGGCCTATGATGCCAACTGATCTGCGGCGGCGCAGAAGGAGATTTCAAAAGCAGGGCAAGCGAGAGTGACTGTTCTATTGATGGTCAGAGGGAGGGCTTGGCAAGAGAGATTGAGGGAGCTCTACTACCTCGATCTTGGCATAGAACCTGATGGCATCATGCCCAGGTAAAATTCTTCTATGTTCCAACTCTGGCACTCGTTGGTCTTTTACTATCAGAGCTTACAAAATCTTAGATGCTGCCTACAAAAGGCTGAGACACAATATTTTGATTGCAGATGGTATATTCTTCAGTAATATGCAAAGACTAAGTGAGAAACACAATGTTTTGATTGCAGTCTTGCAGACAACATCTTGTTCAGCAAGTAGATGCCTTCCTATGCATGTATATCCTGACTGGATTGTAAGCCATTATCGAAATTTACTGGTATTGAAACAGAAGGGCATATGCTCTTAATCTCCCTTTAATCTCAAAATCTACCAGTAGGTTATAACATAAATCTTAGAGATTTTAATGATATGTATTGACCTGCAAGTCTTAACTTTTAATGATATTTTTTAGTACATTGTTCACCTTTTAGTCAACTTCCTTATGGATGTATTTCAAATACAACTTTCCCATGTAGTCAACCTTGAATATTAATTTATTGGAACCATTTAGATTAATTACAAGAAGTAGTCATTATATTTCTACATGGGTTGAAGTGAAGCAAATAAACAATTATCCCGTTTAATTCATGTAAAGTTCATATATGTCATTACTAATGGAGGTGGCACCTTCAAACATGAGAAATTATGCAGTATATCCATTTTATTTTGTATCTACATTGTTGCTTACAGTGTAGGTTTTTTTGGGTCTTATGTGGGTGTATGATTTATTGCAGTATAGTAAACATAACTGGATGTGTGATTTATATTCACTTTTCTTCCTTCATGCTTTCCTTTTCTTCTTCTCTCTCTCTCTGTGTGTGTGTGTTTGTGTGTTTGTGTTATGCTAGATGGCTCATCCTCATCGTTTGGATTTCTCAAATTGATGCCTTATTTTGTATCTCTTAGTTCAGGGACACACCTATTTTGAAGTACAACAGGTGAATTTAATTTTGAGGAATATCAAGAAAAAATAATACACGCTCCTGAGTTTACCCATGCAATTTAGCATTATTTAAAACCTACAGTGTCCATTTCCTCTAATTATTTCACAGATCTTACGTTAGTATCTTAGGCTCTGGCTCGAGGTTCGTGTTGGTATGTGGAACAAATTGGTTGCCAACCTGGGATATGAGGAAAATTGCTTTTGTAGACAGGACCAGTGAGATGGATGGCTTATTTACTGATTTTGTGCTTTGATCTGGTTTGGATTTCCTCCCCCGACTTGCTCTTCCTGTGTAGCTCAACGCTGCATCGCTCGGTTCGTTTGCTTGCTTCCTTTGCTTGGCTCAGGGAGGAGAAGGCCAGGACTAGCGACAAGAACCTAAGGGTCTTGCGTCACGGCCTTTGCCCAGAAGGCGAAGAACCAAAACTAAATTCTTTGTTTTTAACTTCCAAAAAATTACATGGTACATAACTATTATTAGACTTTAGATCTCAACCATTATAATCTAGATCAATTGATCTTTGTCAAGCTTTTTTTGATATGTATACTACAAATCTATTTTCCAATCCAAGTACACAAAGTTTTTTTTAAAGAGCTGAGTAAGTTATAAGAAAGAAGGAGGAGTCCGACTTCTCCTTTTGGTATTGAACATAATCACATGTGTTTTGATTGGACTCTTCCTTAGGGTCTTCTTTTTTTATTTGGATTCTTTTTTAGTCTACCATAAGATGGTTACCGAAAACCTTGTGGTTGTCGTATTACGCAGCTAAGTTTTTTAATAGAAAGGCATTGATCTATCTATAATTTTTTCAGAATGATATGTGACATGTTAAACTATTTATACATGGTAATATTTATAAATAACGCTACATTTTTAAATCTCATCTGTTAATATGTGAAATTTATGGTTCAGATATTTTAATCTATGTGGTCAAACGTGATGGCTTGTTTGCCTTTTGTTTGAAGTATTTAACACTCCAAATATATGACATGTTAAACTATTTGCTCCGTATGTAGTCCACGTTAGAATCTCGAAAAAGACTTATATTTAGGAATGGAGGGAGTAGATAGCACATGTATAAAAACGCTTTCAGGTGTTATCTATCGTTTGTGATGCAGTGCAAAACTATTGTATATTCTTAAACCACCTTCTTTTATTTTGTGCATCAGATGAGTCAGTATAGGTCATTGAATTACATTTTTTATCTAAATACATTGCAATTAAAGTGGAATTCAATTTTTCTACATATCTAAAATTTGACATGCATTATGTTTATATACGCAATAAGTAAGTTTTTAAAAAGCCCGTACCAATTGAGTAAGTCTTATTGGCGGGGAAAATAGGCTATGTGTGTGTGTTAGAGAGAGAGAGAGGGAGAGAGAGTGAGGAAGAGGGAGGGAGGAGAGTGTGTGTGTGAAGATTTGATGGTAAAAAAGATCGCCAATGTCGTAATATTGAACTCTTAAAGTTAATGTGACCCTGTTGCAACGCACGGGCGTTCTTCTAGTATGATTAGTTTGCTGGTGCTCCCTCCCCTTACCTAATTATTTGGGTCCAAAATTTAAAATAACAAAGATGGTCAAGATTCATTTTAGTCCATAAATAAAATATAAAACCAAGTATATTTGACCGTCGACTTCTAAAACTAAACCACAAAATTTTTGCCCCTTGTCATCTGACTCAAAATAGTTTGATGGATGAGGTAGTAGTCATTCCGTACACTTGACTTCCTTGCAAAGAGAAAACCAAAAAAAAAGCAAGAAAAGCAAAAAAATGTTTTAAAATCATGAAACTTTGACAAGAAAATTATAAATATAAAAATAGAACAAACAGAAAGAAGAAGGTTGAAGTGAAGAATATGAAGTTTATAAACATCAAAAATTTGGAAATACGGTTATATCTCATGGTCGTAAATTGTTAGTGTGTTCTCACTATTTTCCTTGTGTTTTACCACAGTGCTTAATATTTCATTTCTGGATGTACTAGAATCTGAATAATGGCAATTGGGGAAGGTGTCTCTTTGGCCCTCCAGTGGAGAAACTTACCTGTTGACATCGAAGCTGGCTGCATGAAGGTTGTATTTATTTATGATCAAGAGTGGAGAGAATAACAATTGAAGGTATGCTTTGATGATTAGAGAGAGAAAAAATAACATGACGGGTGTGATTCTTTCATTACTCATATTCTTCGGAGTTGTAATAGTGATAATCATTTCATGGCTAATATTGATAGGTTACAATGTCGAACTACTGTTTGGCTAGGCTCTGGTCTAGAAGTGGTTCTGAATATTATTAGACGAGATTGCAATCCCTAAACTCTAGTTTGTAATATTTATTTCGCAAAAAAAAAAACTTCATTCTGAATAAACATTTCAAATGATCTTAATCTTTATATTTTGTTTCCAAATGGTTTGCTATTATTTTCATTAGGTATATTTATTATTTTTCTTCTATGTTATTTATAAAAGGGACTTACTAAGAAACTTCTTTTATATTGATATCATATTTTTAGAATGTTCTATTTTTCCAAGACTGACTTGCCACGCGTGCTGAACCACCGTCACACAATTTTTTTAACACAGTCCAATCATAGATGCCCTCATACATACACATGCACTCACTCACATGAATGCACGCATGCACACCCTAACCCTATGAGCATCTAAGAGATACTGAGCCGGTATCACATCTTGGAGTTGACGAAGTCACCACATACGCCTCCTAGTCGACAGAAACGCCTCCTTCGCTGAACGAACATTGTCGGAAAGCCTGAAATAAAATTACAAAAATGCAAACAGCAATGCCAATTAGAACCTCGAAACACTGGTGGGCTGGTTCCACTACAAGGAGCCTATAGTTGGTCAAACCATTCTAGGGCCTGAATTTATTTGGTTTTGACCAAGAGTTAAGAGATTAAAGTAGAATAATTTGGAAATCAAATTAATATCATTAGGGTTATGGATGTCGGAACCTCTTCGTTGGATTACATACATGATTTGTTCACCCTAGGTTGAGAAAAAAAGATCAGCAAAAAACCATGGATGCACTGATTCAATACCCATCTGCTTAACTGTTTTTAATTTTTCAAGACCCAACTCTTCGTAGCAAAATACATGAGCACCAAATTTGCCCGAATAGCTATAAAATGGAACAAACCACTTATCTGTCAAAATTGTACCATAAATCACTAAGAAAGAACGAGAAATTAAAGAAGATACCTTCCTCCTTGATGCTCAAGTCGCTATGCTCCTCTCCAGCATGTAGGTGGGGGCCTTGTGGATGGCCACACCAATAGCACTGTGGAAGGGGGCAATTGGAAACGACAAGGACGGAGGACAACTGGGACGAGGGAGATGATGGAGGGAGGAGGGGCAACGGCGTCCGAGCGGAAGGCCTGCGAATGTAACAAGAATGGGTATAACTAGATGATGTCCTGTGCGTGCCACAGAAACCACGTTAAAAAATGCATAAATGGGTTCTTAAAAATCTACAATTATTGGAAATAGAAATTTAAAAGATTTTTGGTTTACATTTAGAAAAAATAAAACCTATGAAGTATGTGATAAAATTCTGTATAGAAATAGAAACACCTTTGAATTGAATTTAATTCGACACCATCTTACAAAAGAATGTGAAACATGAACCACATATTTTTCTCCAAGCATCAATGCATGTATTGTTCATTACCATGCACAAATTAACGAAGAAAGTTAACTTGTGACTGGCATAAATGACTTGATCTCCCTAGAAAAAAATATGCATGACTTCATGAGGTGATGTGAAGTATGAATATATACTTAAGTCCAAGGAGCCGTAAGGGAAAGAGCACTCGTACCCAGGCACTGCTAGGTTTCCTCCTCCCTCCAGCCAGTGCCTACGCCCATCTTCCTCATCTTCTGTGGCCTTAGGACCATGATGGCGTGGTGAATCTCGGCCCTTGCCGGTGGAAGGGCTTCGTTTCGAGATGATGTTTTGAGTTTCCGCAGGGTTTGTGTCGTGCTCAGAGAGATGAGGCGGCGGCGGCTCTCTAACGATGAAATAAGGTTCTTCCCACCTAGCCCCGTTCCGGTGGTTCTTCTAGTATCATCGGAGGGCATGTGGAGGTTTGTCTCAGGTGGATCTTGCGGGATTCGATCGGCTTTTATCTTTGGTGGATCCACGTGGATCGATCTTTGTTCTTGTGTGTTCATATTTCTACGGGTTGGATACTTTTGATTTAAGCTTCTCTTCAACGGCGGCGGTTGATGTTCTAGTGCGCTGGTCATATAGCGCCTTAGCATGACGACGTCACGGCTGTCTACTACAACAAGTTTTGCCCAGCTCCAAGGAGGAAGGGGCGATGATGGAAGCACGCTTTTCGCTCGTTTTAGTGCTTGTAGTCGTCGCTAGATGGTCTACGAATTTGGATGTTTTTTTTTTGGTATTCGTTGTACTATCATGATTAATGATGAATAGATTGAAAGTTTTCTTGAAAAAACTATATATATACTTTTGCTCCAAGCACTCGACACATATACTAACAGTGGGCACATAAGAATCTACGCAATTTTACCTGTGATGATTTACCTCCCACCCCCGACGCTGACTTGATTGCAAAAAAGTAACTTATGAATACATGCATGACTTGTTTCCGCTGCACAAATTTGATCGGCCGGCTATCAATAATTTACATTTCAAAAAGGAATATATGAAGTGTGTGATAAAATTATGTACAAAAGGAGAAACACTTTTGAATTGAACTTCATGTGATGCCATCTTTTAATAAAATTGTGAAAGATGAATTATATATTTTTTGCTACTGGAGTCCAACACACGTACCCTCCATTGACCACATAAAAATTAATTTGTGTGACTGATATGCATGACTTGAAACATCCGAAAAAAGACATACATGTCTTATATGGATAGATTAATGCAAAAGGTAACTTATGAGTGTGTTGATGTTGTACAGTTCTGATCGGACGAAACCACACATGTGAAGAGAAATCTAGTAATTGGGGAATACAGAAGACCGGGGAAGAAACAAAATCTTAGTGCGCTCGGTGGCAATTTGACAGTAATTTCGTTCAGTCCGAACAATTGGCCCTGATCAATGGAAATGAAGATCCGACGGCTGTAAACTGCGCTCGCTAAGAGGCGCTGAGAGCGCTCGGTATCCTTCCAGGAAAGGAAAACGAAATTGCTGTATGGACGACATAAACCAGCCGATCCGTGAACGATGGGAGGACTCAACGGTGATGTTCATTTTTGGACTACGCATGGATGGCTGGATGCCCTGCATCGTCTGCAAATCGTCCGAATATGTCGTCTGTGTAGCAGCTCTCAAAGGAAAATGCGCTAAACATGATGAAGCTGGAGAATGAAGGCGCCTGTGATTTCTAGTCTTAACGAGTACGAGCTTAACGATACGGAAACTTCATGATTCTAGTCCCTGCTGTCAGCAGGCGATGTTAACTGAACGTTTAAGTCACGTAACATTATTGCCAGAAAGTACTGGTAACTGTGAAAGTGATTGACCTGACAAGAATTCCTATCTTTACTCCTCGTCCTCCTCTCATGATGCGACTCATTCCAGGTGTCACAATGCTTAGAGATGGCGGTTCAGTACGGTATGGTTTACCGCAAAGATCGGTGACGGTGAGGTGCTGTTACTGATGTAAGCACAACGCAGCATGACGAATAGAGCACACGATGCTCGCGTCGCGTCAAGCAACTGTTTAGCTCGTTACCTTTTTCACTCTCTAAATAATCGTTACCTGCGCACAGCGAAGAAGATAATTTCTGCCTGCTGAAGTGCCTAACCGATCGATTTGCTTTTTTTTTTTAGACAAGATTTGCTTTGTTTTAGCCTTTTAGGGTGGATTTCTCGTGCTCCCGTACAGAAGGTCTAAAGTCTTAACGAAACAAAATGGCCCGTGATCTTGAGCGTGGGTTGCTTATTCACAGAAGTAGAAATGATGGGCCTTTGTTGCTATCGTCCGCTGAAACAAAATGGCCCGTAACCTTTGGGTGCGGGCTGCTTTATTCACAGAAGCAGAAAGGATGGGCATTTCATATTTAGCGCGGGACCTCCTATTTGCTGCCTTTGGCGGCAAACTGCCGATGATTCGCACATGGCATAAGTGACCTGGGCCAGCCAATTTTACAGTAGCGCGCTATGGAAAATAAATAAATAAAAATGCTGCCCATGATGGGAATCGAACCAGCGCCTGCGGAATTCAAGACCGCCCGCCTAGCCAGTGCGACCTACTGAAACTTGTGGAAAGTTTGCAACACGACACATATAGAAATAAAATACAACGACAAAATGTGTGCTGTCTTGGAACAAAAATGAAAATATTTCCTGAACATTGCGATTTCTTTTAGCAATGACGAATATTTATAAAAACATGACCAAATTTTGAAAATGATGAACAATTTTAATAAAATAGAACATTTATCGAAAATAATGAACATTTTTTTAAAACATGAACATTTTTTGAATTTCCAAAATCAAACTTGGAAAAGCTAATATGAAACCCCCGAACAAAATTAAAAAACAAGAACATTTTACTAAATTTTTGAACAATTTTTGGAACTAGATTTTTTTTGAAATCCTGGAAAAGTGAAAACATGAACATTTTTTAAAATTTGTGAACAATTTTTATAAATGGGAACATTTTTAAAACGTGAACATATTTGAAATTGTGAACTAATTTTGAGAATACAAACATTTATTGAAATTGTGAACAAAATTCCGAAAATGAGAACATTTTTTTGAATTTCCTGAACATTTTTTGGAAAATGTGATTTTTAAAAAAATAACACTTTTTGAAATTCTGAACAATATTTGAAATTTTTGAACAAAATAAACAGGAAAACGAAAAGGCTATAAAAAGAAACACAGAAAATAAAAGAAACAAGAAAAATGAAAAAAAAGAAAGAAAAATAAAAAGGAAGAAAGAGAAACCAGAAAGCCCTAGAAGTATAAACCAGAAGAAAAAACCCGGTTCAGGAACTCAAAACCAGTGGAAATACTCTTCAGAAAAAAAACTTTGCTAGCAATTGGGCCGGCCCACTGCATCGTTCGCTGGCGCAACCCTGTGCAAAGCGTCAAGCACTTCGGAGAGCAATTAATTACCGAGCGCTCCTTCAGATGCCTTGCAACGATCAGCGCCACTTGGCACACTCTCAGCCATTCGCCACGTATCGCGCTCTGGGCGCTCCCTTCGGATTTTTTTATTTTTCCCCACGCATTTTCGGATTTTTAAATGAGTTTTTTTTGGGTTTTTTCGATGTTTTGGTTTTTCACCGGTCTTCCCTAGCTTTTCGACCCAAAAAATTTGCGCAAAATACACGTTTTTTCGCGAGAGTCACGGTTTTGCTTCCGCGAGAGGCACGGGTTTGCTCTTGCGAGAGTCACGGCCGTGCCTCTCGGAAACGGAAAAAAGATGCATTTTTCTTTCTTTCGTGAGAGTCATGGTTTTGCTTCCGCGAGAGGCACAGTTGTGCTTTCGCGAGAGTCACGGCCGTGCCTCTCGGAAACGTGTTTTTCTTTCTTTCACGAGAGTCACGGTTTTGCTTCCGCGAGAGGCACGGTTGTGCTTTCGCGAGAGTCACGGCCGTGCCTACTCAGAAACGAAAAAAAACGTATTTTCTATTTTTTTCCTTTCGCAAGAGTCACGGTTTTGCTTCCATGAGAGGCACGGTTGTGATTTCGTCAGAGGCACGGGCGTGCCTCTTTCGAAAAGGAAAAAAAGCCGTGCTTACAGTTTGGTTTTTTCGTCCGATTTTTTCTATGAAAAAAAAGTTCGTCAAAACCTGTCAACATGGAATCTAGTTTTGAAGATCTCAACGCGAGGAATTCAATGGCGAAATCGATTGGAGATTTGGACACACGGTTTAAGAGATAAAATGTTTTGAATAAATAGATCTATGAAAAAAGGGAAAACTTCCAGGTTGCGACAAGTCACGCACATACAGCGTACCACTTATCGCAACCTGGGAAAGTTGGAGTGATCTTCGCAACGAGTACTCCTTAACTAATAATTTTGAACACTTCGACATAGTGAGCGGCGCATAGGTTTTTCCATTTAGCGCTGCAGGCGCCCGTTAATGTGTTTTCTGCTAACGGGTGCCTGCAGCCGACACCCGAAAAATAACGAGCGAGGTCATTGGGATTCGATTCTGCAAGGTCATTGGGATTCGATTCTGCAACTTCACGCTTGGTGACGCGAAGCGCAAACCATTCCACCATCCTGTGTTACCTGCTCAGGTAGTGCTTCTTCCACGTATTCTTCTTAGTTTTTTCCCTTTTTTATTTTTTATTTCTTTTTTCTTTTTTCGTCCTTTTCTTATTCTAAATGTTTTTTTCTTCTGTTTTTTTTCTTTGTATGAACCGGAAAAAAAAATCTCCTTCTTCATTGTTCAATGAACTTTTCAAATCCGTCGATATTTTTCCAAATAGATGAATTTTTCTTGGAATCTATGAACTTTTACAGAATCGATGAACTTATTATCAAATTCGATGAACTTCTTTTAAATTGGATGAAATGTTTTGAAATTTGATGAACTTTTTTCAAATTCGATGAACTTTTTTCCAAATAAATGAACCTTTTCAAAACTGATGAACTTTTTTTAAATACGATGAACTTTTTCCAAAAACGATGAACTTTCTTTCAATATGATGAACTTTTTTAAAACATTGCTGAAATTGCTTTCAAATTCGTGAA
Source organism: Triticum aestivum (assembly GCF_018294505.1). NCBI lineage: Eukaryota > Viridiplantae > Streptophyta > Magnoliopsida > Poales > Poaceae > Triticum > Triticum aestivum. Next base: position 577,889,712 of record NC_057801.1, on the reverse strand, counting down.
CTTCTTTCTCAAATTAGTGCACTTTATTCAATTTTCTTGAACTTTTTTTGTTTCACATTAACTTTTTCATTATTTGTGAACTTTTATGAATACGTGAGCCTTTTCTTTTTTGAAAAAAAAATCGCAATCTTTTCTTAATCTGTGAACTTCCAGTTTTTTGGAACCGCGCAGCCCGTATACTCCTTAATTACTGTCGAGGTCATACTAGTCACAAGTACTAAGTAGATCTAGTTGTTAACCGAGCGGGTTTAGAACTCAAACGAGTGAGTTCGAATCCTGTGTCCTGCAACAATTTTCAGGAATTTTTGTTCGCTGGCGTTATGCACTCGTAGGCCGGCCCAACAAGACGCTGATGCGAGCGCCAGTTGGCTAGATGGCCCGAAAAGATGGACCTTTGTCACGGGCGCTCCAAGCCAGGTTAGCGCTTGCGGCGGGAGCTAGCGGGCCGGCCCAATCAAGGAGAAAAAATAACATGCAAAAAATGAAACTCGAACCCTTCACCTAGGAATACCAACCTAACGCCTGAACCACCAGACCGAGATGCCATGTTTGTCAACTACCAGAAATGACGTGTATTTGACCCTTCCTCTAGAGATATATTATATACCCAGAATTAATTATTTGAAAAAAATCACAAAAAACCATGGATTCTGAAAAAAGGTTCGTGAAAAATGGAAAAAGATCATCAATTTCGGAAAAATCTTCATCAAAGTTCACAAATTTGAAAAAAAAGTTCACTGTTTTCGAAAAAATAAAGGTTTTTTGAAGACAAGTTCACTGAATTTGAAAAAAGTTCATGGATTTTAAAAAAAGTTCGTTGAATTGAAAAAATTTCATTGATTTTAAAAAATGTTCATCAAAACTAAAAAAAAGGTTCATGGATTTCGAAAAAAAACGTCATCGATTTGGAAAAAGTTCATCAATTTTCTATCAAATTTGAAAAAAGCTCATCGAGTTTGAAAAAAGAGTTCATCGAATCAAATTTGGAAAAAGAGTTCATCAAATTTGAAGAAAAGTTTATCAATTTTGAAAAAAATTCATCAAATTTGAAGGAAGTTCATCGTATTTGAAACAAAATTCATCGAATTTGTAAATAAAGTTCACCATTTTTTAAACAATCTAATTTTGAAATTTCATCAACTTAGAAAAAAGGTTCACGAAATTTAAGAAAAAAATTGCGCATTAAAGAAAACAAAAAAGAACAAACAGAAAAGGATAAAAGAACAAAACGAAATTAAAACTAAATTAATAAGAGATGGGAAGAATATTTGCACCATCGGGGCGGCGGCCTAATAGTTAGTGTGTAGCCCCTGTAGCGAACGGGTCATGGGTCCGGTACCCTCTACGCGTGCACTTTTTATGTCTCCGAAAACAGAAAAACAATTATGAATGGGCCGAGCCCAGTAAAACTGGCTGCAGGCTCCCGTTTGCAGAAATGCACATTAACAGGCACCTGCAACGCCAAATAGGAAATGCCCTTTGTCACAGGCTACTCGATGCTTTTAGTAGATACCTCAATACCCCTCAAAATACAAAAAAAAAATTAGATAGCTCAATGCTTCCAGGCTGCCAACACTGAACTCTAAAACGACCTAAATAGCACTAGTTAAGTGTGAAATGTTTTCAGGATTTCTTTTTACTGGATTTGGAGTATTGTTTTGTAGTGCCATGATCCCAATGGACCGAAGTCTCTGTGCTTAAGTGTCATCCCTGGATCGGTATGCTGACACACACGATACTCAAGGAATTATAACAGAGTTCAATCACACACTTATTACATCGAGGTCCTCTTAAAGAGTATCTGATACACAAATAAAGTGGCTGAAGGCCATCTAAACTAAATAACTACGGAAGCTTCGAAGATAAATGAGTCCATCAACTCTAACGGCATAGCTGAGTGCATTACAACGACCTACCGCACCTTATTCGTCATCGAAAAAGTCTGCAACATGAGAAGTTGCAGTCGTGTAGGTCAGCACATTGAATATGCTGGCAGAGTTACACTCTAGAGCAAATGAATGCAAGAACTATATCTACATGCAAATTTGTCTGGTGGAGGCTCTAAGTTTGATGTTTTGCATAGAGCTAATTTTTCCCTACAACAAAGGGATAAATTTTATTTAATACAAAATTAAACCAATATTTGAGAAGGTTCCTCCAACTCAAATCCCAACATTAAGCAAGTAATCATCATTAAACCCAATTCAATTAATTTAAGAGTGATGAGATCAACAATAATATCCACTTCTAGATACTGAAGATGTCCATAACCGGGGACACGGCTAACCATGATTAGTTTATACACTCTGTAGAGGTTGCACACTTTTCCCCATAAGACTCGACCGCATCCATGATCGGAAGATCAAGACATAGTCTTTCTGAAGCATTAACTCTCTACTCTGGGTAGACCGGTACACCTACTTTCCCCTAAATCAGCTAGTCCACCTCTTCAAGAGCTCACACAATTTACTCAACTATGCCAGAGCCCATAATGGCTTGTGGCTGCACACGGAAGTTTCTAGGCATGAAATATCATATGATCCCTTTGAGCCTGGGTGGCACTACTGCAGAATGTTGCTAACGCGACACTACGATCAGAGACCCTTCGAGAAACTGTGTGCAATGCAATAATCGCAAACGGTGGTGTAAGAGAACCGTCAAAAATGTCCAAAACGTTTGCGATGACGGATGCATCAAACACGGTTCAGATTTTAGTTGCGTGTGTGATGCAGGGCATACGGTTCAGTTCAATTAACTATTTGCGAGGAGGTGGAACAAAAGAAACAGACAGCCAGATGAAGGCGTGTGCGATACACAACATATGGTTCACTAGGATGAATTGTTTGTGATTAGGTAACACAAAAGAAACGGTCAGGCATATCAAGGTGTGTGCGATATAAGGCATGCGGTTCACTTGGATGAACTGTTTGCGTTGAGACAAGAGAACAAAAACTGTTCAATATAACAAGATGTGTGTGATACGTGTAAGCAGAAATGTGTGGGAAGACCGATAATAACACATATAATTGCTTCTAATAAGACGTATGTGATATGCTCTGTCTACACAACATGTATTGGCCGTTGGGGACGGGCGGTCATCCGGATATGCCATAAGGATGCGAAGAGGCATCCTATATCATCAAGGAGAAGCTGTTCCACCAGTAGCTCATCTAAGAGAACTCTCAAGTTAAGTGTGCTCAGGATGGATCAGCCATGGGATGGGTGACTGGATGGGAAGTTGTGTTGATGTTAAATTAACTGATAGGATGGGTCATTGATACGTCTCCAACGTATCTATAATTTTGTATTGTTCCATGCTATTATATTACCCGTTTTGGATGTTTATAGGTTTTACTATACACTTTTATATCATTTTTTAGACTAACCTACTAACCAGAGGCCCGGCCCAAATTGTTGATTTTTTTCCTATTTTAGTGTTTCGAAGAAAAGGAATACCAAACGGAGTCCAAACGGAATGAAACCTTAGGGAGTGATCTTTTTGGAACAAACGCAATCCAGGAGACTTGGAGTGGGCGTCAAGAACAGCTGAGGTGGCCACAAGGCAGGAGGGCGCGCCCCCACCCTCGTGGCTCCCCTGACCGACCTCCTTCGCCTATATATACTTGCATACCCTGAAAACACCGAGGAGCACCACGAAACCCTATTTCCATCGCCGCAACCTTCTGTACCCTGCGACCCCATCTTGGGGCCTTTTTCGGCGCTCCGTCGGAGGAGGAATCAATCACGGAGGGCTTCTACATCAACACCATAGCCTCTCCGATGAAGTGTGAGTAGTTTACCACAGACCTTCGGGTCCATAGTTATTAGCTAGATGGCTTCTTCTCTCTCTTTGAATCTCAGTACAAAGTTCTCCTCGATCTTCTTGGAGATCTATTCGATGTAACTCTTTTTGCGGTGTGTTTGTCGAGATCCGATGAATTGTGGGTTTATGATCAAGTTTATCTATGATAAATATTTGAATATCCTCTGAATTCTTTTATGTATGATTGGTTATCTTTGCAAGTCTCTTCAAATTATCAATTTGGTTTGGCCTACTAGATTGATTTTTGTTGCAATGGGAGAAGTGCTTAGCTTTGGGTTCAATCTTGCGGTGTCCTTTCCCAGTGACAGCAGGGGCAGCAAGGCACATATTGTATTGTTGCCATCGAGGATAAAAAGATGGGGTTTATATCATATTGTTTGAGTTTATCCCTCTACATCATGTCATCTTGCCTAATGCGTTACTCTGTTCTTATGAACTCAATACTCTAGATGCATGATGGATAGCGGTCGGTGTGTGGAGTAATAGTGGTAGATGCAGGCAGGAGTCGGTCTACTTGTCGCGGACGTGATGCCTATATACATGATCATGCCTAGATATTCTCATAACTATGCACTTTTCTATCAATTGCTCGACAGTAATTTGTTCACCCACCGTAATACTTATGCTATCTTGAGAGAAGCCACTAGTGAAACCTATGTCCCCCGGGTCTATTTCTCATCATATAAGTTTCAGATCTACTTTATTTTGCAATCTTTACTTTCCAATCTATATCATAAAAATACCAAAAATATTTATATTATCTTATTTTCTCTATCAGATCTCACTCTCGCAAGTGGCTGTGAAGGGATTGACAACCCCTTTATTGCATTGGTTGCGAGGTTCTTGTTTGTTTGTGTAGGTAAGAGGGACTTGAGTGGAGCCTCCTACTGGATTGATACCTTGGTTCTCAAAACTGAGGGAAATACTTACGCTACTTTGCTGCATCACCCTTTCCTCTTCAAGGTAAAACCAACGCCATGCTCAAGAGGTAGCAAGAAGGATTTCTGGCGCCGTTGCCGGGGAGGTCTACACACAAGTCAATACATACGAAGTACCCATCACAAACTCATCTCCCTTGCATTATATTATTTGCCATTTGCCTCTCGTTTTCCTCTCCCCCACTTCACCCTTGCCGTTTTATTCGCCCTCTCTTTTCCAGTCGCCTATTTTTTGCTTGCCTCTTGTATGCTTGTGTGTTGGATTGCTTGTCACGATGGCTCAAGATAATACTAAATTGTGTGACTTTTCCAATACCAATAATAATGATTTCCTTAGCACTCCGATTGCTCCTCTTAATGATGCTGAATCTTGTGAAATCAATGCTGCTTTATTGAATCTTGTCATGAAAGATCAATTCTCCGGCCTTCCTAGTGAAGATGTCGCTACTCATCTAAACAACTTTGTTGATTTGTGTGACATGCAAAAGAAGAAAGACATGGATAATGATATTGTTAAATTGAAGTTATTTCCGTTTTAACTTAGACATTTTGGTAAAACTTGGTTTTTGTCTTTGCCTAAAAATAGTATTGATTCATGGAATAAGTGCGAAGATGCTTTTATCTCTAAGTATTTTCCTCCCGCTAAGATCATCTCTCTTAGAAACAATATTATGAATTTTAAGCAACTTGATCATGAACATGTTGCACAATCTTGGGAGAGGATGAAATTAATGATTCGCAATTGCCCTACACATGGTTTAAATTTATGGATGATCAAAAATTTTAAGCCGAATTGAATTTTGCTTCTAGAAATCTTTTAGATTCGGCCGCGGGAGGTACTTTTATGGAAATCACTTTAGGATAAGCTACTAAACTCCTAGATAATATTATGGTTAATTATTCTTAACGGCACACCGAAAGATCTACTAGTAAAAAAGTTCATACGATAGAAGAGATTAATGTTTTGAGTGAAAATATGGATGAACTTATGAAATTGGTTGCTAATAAGAGTGCTACTATTGATCCTAATGATATGCCTTTGTCTACTTTGATTGAGAATAATAATGAATCTATGGATGTGAATTTTGTTGGTAGGAATATTTTTGGTAACAACACGTATAGAGGAAACTTTAATCCTAGGCCGTTCCCTAGTAATTCCTCTAATAATTATGGTAATTCCTACAACAACTCTTATGGAAATTTTAATAAGATGCCCTATGATTTTGAGAATAGTGTTAAAGAATTTATGATCTCTCAAAAGAATTTCAATGCTTTGCTTGAAGAAAAATTGCTTAAAGTTGATGAATTGGCTAGGAACGTGGATAGAATTTCTCTTGATGTTGATTCTTTGAAACTTAGATCTATTCCACCTAATCATGATATCAATGAGTCTCTCAAACCCATGAGAATTTCCATTGATGAGTGCAAATAAAGAACCGCTAGGGTGCGTGCTAAGAAAGATTGCTTTGTAAAAGCGTGTTCTTCTAGTTTCCATGAAAATAATGATGAAGATCTAAAAGTAATTGATGTGTCCCCTATTAAATCTTTGTTTTGTAATATGAATCTTAATAATGATGGGACTGGAGATGAGTCAACTTTAGTTAGAAGGCGTCCCAATGATTCAAAGTTTCTAGATCTTGATGCTAAATTTGGTAAAAGTGGGATTGGAGAGGTCAAAACTTTACATAGCAATGAACCCACTATTTTGGATTTTAAGGAATTTAATTATGATAATTGTTCTTTAATAGATTGTATTTCCTTGTTGTAATCCGTGCTAAATTCTCCTCATGCTTATAGTCAGAATAAAGCTTTTACCAAACATATCGTTGATGCCTTGATGCAATCTTATGAAGAAAAACTTGAATTGTAAGTTTCTATCCCTAGAAAACTTTATGATGAGTGGGAACCTACTATTAAAGTTAAAATTAAAGATCATGAATGCTATGCTTTGTGTGATTTGGGTGCTAGCGTTTCCACGAGTCCAAAAACTTTATGTGATGTGCTAGGTTTTCGTGATTTTGATGATTGCTCTTTAAACTTGCACCTTGCGGATTCCACTATTAAGAAACCTATGGTCAGGATTAATGATGTTCTTATTGTTGCAAATAGGAATTATGTGCCCGTATATTTTATCGTTCTTGATATGATTGCAATTTTTCATGTCCTATTATTCTTGGTAGACCTTTCCTTAGAATGATTGATGCAATTATTGATATGAAGGAAGGAAATATTAGATTCCAATTTCCATTAAGGAAAGGCATGGACCACTTTCCTAGAAAGAAAATCAAATTACCTTATGAATCTATTATGAGATTCACTTACGAATTGAATACCAAAGATGGCAATACTTAGATCTATTCTCGCTTTTATGCCTAGCTAGGGGCGTTAAATGATAGCGCTTGTTGGGAGGCAACCCAATTTTATTTTTTCCTTGTTTTTTTGCTTCTGTTTAGTAATAAATAAATCATCTAGCTTCTGTTTAGATGTGGTTTTATGTTTTAATAAGTGTTTGTGCCAAGTAGAACCTATAGGATAACCTACCGTGATAGTTAATTTGATCTTGCTGAAAAATAGAAACTTTTTCACGCACAAGAATAATTTTAATAAATCAAATAAACGTGATTTTTAGTTGATTCTTTCTGAAGTAGATCAATATACAAATTTCCCCGGACTTCCTATTTTGGTAGGATTTTTAGAGTTCCAGAAGTATTCGGAAGTTACAGATTGCTACAGACTTTTCTATTTTTGGCAGATTCTGTTTTTCGTGTGTTGTTTGCTTATTTTGATGAATCTATGGCTAGTATCGGGGGTATGAACCATAGAGAAGTTGGAATACAGTAGGTTTAACACCAATATAAATAAATAATGAGTTCATTACAGTACCTTAAGTGGTGGTTTTTCTTTCTTGCACTAACGGAGCTTATGAGATTTCCTGTTGAGTTTTGTGTTGTGAAGTTTTCAAGTTTTGGGTAAAGATTTGATGGACTATGGAATAAGGAGTGGCAAGAGCCTAATCTTGGGTATTCCTATGGAACCCAAGATAATTCAAGGACAACCAAAAGCCTAAGCTTGGGGATGCCCCGAAGGCATCCCCTCTTTCGTCTTCGTCTATCGGTAACTTTACTTGGAGCTATATTTTTATTCACCACATGATATGTGTTTTGCTTGGAGCGTCTTGCATGATATGAGTCTTTGCTTTTTAGTTTACCACAATTATCCTTGCTGTACACACCTTTTGGGAGAGACACACATGATTCGGAATTTATTAGAATACTCTATGTGCTTCACTTATATATTTTGAACTAGACAATTTCGCTCTAGTGCTACACTTATATCTTTTTAGAGCACGGCGGTGGTTTTATTTTGTAGAAATTATTGATCTCTCATGCTTCACTTATATTATTTTGAGAGTCTTTTAAAAAAGCATGGTATTTGCTATGGTTATAAAATTGGTCCTAGAATGATGGGCATCCAAGTTGGGTATAATAAAAACTATCATAGAAAGTGAATTGGATGCTATGATCAATTGGATGCTTGATAATTGTTTTGAGATGTAAAGGTGGTAATATTAGAGTCATGCTAGTTGGGTAATTATGAAATTGAGAAATACTTGTGTTAAAGTTGGCAAGTCCCGTAGCATGCACATATGCTAAAAGTTGTGTAACAAATTTGTAGCATTGGGTGCTCTTTTGATTGCCTTCCTTATGAGTGGAGGTCGGGATCGCGCGATGGTTAACTCCTACCAACCCTTCCCCTAGGAGTATGTGTAGTCGTACTTTGCTTCGAGGGCTAATAAACTTTGCAATAAGTATATGAGTTCTTTATGACTAATGTAAGTCCATGGATTATACGCACTCTCACCCCTCCATCATTGCTAGCCTCTACGGTACCGTGCATTGCCCTTTCTCACCTTGAGAGTTGGCGCAAACTTCGCCGGTGCATCCAAACCCCGTGATACGATACACTCTATCACACATAAACCTCCTTATATCTTCCTCAAAACAGCCACCATACCTACCTATTATGGCATTTCCATAGCCATTCCGAGATATATTGCCATGCAACTTTCCACCGTTCCGTTTGTTATGACACTTTCCATCATTGTCATATTGCTTTTGCATGATCATGTAGTTGACATCGTATTTGTGGCAAAGCTGTTGGGGAACGTTGTAGAAAATAAAAAAAATTCTACGCTTTCACCAAGATCAATCTATGAGTTCATCTAGCAACGAGAGAGAGGAGTGCATCTACATACCCTTCTAGATCGCGAGCGGAAGCGTTCAAGAGAACGGGGTTGAGGGAATCGTACTCGTCGTGATCCAAATCACCGGAGATCCTAGCGCCGAACGGACGGCACCTCCACGTTCAACACACGTACGGTTGAGGAAGACGTCTCCTCCTTCTTGATCCAGCAAGGGGGAAGGAGAGGTTGATGAAGATCCAGCAGCACGACGGCGTGGTGGTGGATGCAGCAGCGATCTTGGCAGGGCTTCACCAAACTTCTGCGAGAGGGAGAGGTGTAGCAAGGGGAGATGGAGGCGCCAAGAGCATGGGTGCGGCTGCCCTCCCTCCCCCCTCTTTATATAGGCCCCCTAGGGGGGGGGGCGCCGGCCCTAGGAGATGGGATCTCCAAGGGGGGGCGGCGGCCAGGGGGGTGGCTTGCCCGCCAAGGCAAGTGGAGGCGCCCCCACCCTAGGGTTTCCAACCCTAGGCGCAGGGGGCCCAAGGGGGGCGCACCAGCCCACCAGGGGCTGGTTCCCCTCCCACTTCAGCCCATGGGGCCCTCCGGGATAGGTGGCCCCACTCGATGGACCCCCGGGACCCTTCTGGTGGTCCTGGTACAATACCGGTAACCCCGAAACTTTCCCGATGATCGAAACTTCACTTCCTATATATAATTCTTTACCTCCGGACCATTCCGGAACTCCTCGTGACGTCCGGGATCTCATCTGGGACTCCTAAAAACTTTCGGTTTACTGCAGACTCATATCTCTACAACCCTAGCGTCACCGAACCTTAAGTGTGTAGACCCTATGGGTTCGGGAGACATGCATACATGACCGAGACGCCTCTCCGGTCAATAACCAACAGCGGGATCTGGATACCCATGTTGGCTCCCACATGCTCCTCGATGATCTCAGCAGATGAACCACGATGTCGAGGACTCAAGCAATCCCGTATACAATTCCCTTTGTCAATCGGTATGTTACATGCCCGAGATTCGATCGTCGGTATCCCAATACCTCGTTTAATCTCGTTACCGACAAGTCACTTTACTCGTACCATAATGCATGATCCCGTGACCAAACACTTGGTCACATTGAGCTCATTATGATGATGCATTACCGAGTGGGCCCAGAGATACCTCTCCGTCATACGGAGTGACAAATCCCAGTCTCGATTCATGCCAACCCAACAGACACTTTCGGAGATACCCGTAGTGCACCTTTATAGTCACCCAATTACGTTGTGATGTTTGGCACACCCAAAGCACTCCTACGGTATCCGAGAGTTGCACAATCTCATGGTCTAAGGAAATGATACTTGACATTTGGAAAAGCTCTAGCTAAACGAACTAGACAACCTTTGAGCTATGCTTAGGATTGGGTCTTGTCCATCACATCATTCTCCTAATGATGTGATCCCTTTATCAATGACATCCAATGCCCATAGTCAGGAAACCATGACTATCTGTTGATCAACGAGCTAGTCAACTAGAGGCTCACCAGGGACATGTTGTGGTGTATGTATTCACACGTGTATTACGATTTCCGGATAACACAATTATAGCATGAATAACAGACAATTATCATGAACAAAGAAATATATATATATATAATAACCATTTTATTATTGCCTCTAGGGCATATTTCCAACAGTCTCCCACTTGCACTAGAGTCTATCATCTAGTTACATTGTGATGAATCGAACACCCATGGAATTCTCGTGTTGATCATGTTTTGCCCTAGGGAGAGGTTTAGTCAACGGATCTGCTACATTCAGGTCCGTATGTACTTTACAAATATCTATGTCTCCATCTTGAACATTTTCACGAATGGAGTTGAAGCGACGCTTGATGTGCCTGGTCTTCTTGTGAAACCTGGGCTCCTTGGCAAGTGCAATAGCTCTAGTGTTGTCACAGAAGAGTTTGATTGGCCCCGACGCATTGGGTATGACTCCTAGGTCGGTGATGAACTCCTTCACCCAGATTGCTTCATGCGCTGCCTCCGAGGCTGTCATGTACTCTGCTTCACATGTAGATCCCGCCACGACGCTTTGCTTGCAACTGCACCAGCTTACTGCCCCACCATTCAAAATATACACGTATCCGGTTTGTGACTTAGAGTCATCCAGATCTGTGTCGAAGCTAGCGTCGACGTAACCCTTTACGACGAGCTCTTCGTCACCTCCAAAAACGAGAAACATATTGTTGGGGAACGTAGCAGAAATTCAAAAATTTTCCTACGTAACACCAAGATCTATCTATGGAGAGACCAGCAACGAGTAGAAAGGGGAGTGCATCTACATACCCTTGTAGATCGCTAAGCGGAAGCGTTCAAGTGAACGGGGTTGATGGAGTCGTACTCGTCGTGATTCAGATCACCGATGATCCTAGTGCCGAACGGACGACACCTCCGCGTTCAACACACGTACAGCCCGGTGACGTCTCCCACGCCTTGATCCAGCAAGGAGAGAGGGAGAGGTTGAGGAAGACTCCATCCAGCAGCAGCACAACGGCGTGGTGGTGGTGGAGGAGCGTGGCAATCCTGCAGGGCTTCGCCAAGCACCTACGGGAGAGGAGGAGGTGTCACGGGAGGGAGGGAGGCGCCAAGGGCTCAGGTGTGGATGCCCTCCCTCCCCTCCACTATATATAGGGGCAGGGGAGAGGGGGGAGGCGCAGCCTTGCCCCTTCCTCCAAGAAAGGGGTGCGGCTAAGAGGGGGGGAGGAGTCCATCCTCCCCAAGGCACCTCGGAGGTGCCTTCCCCCTTTAGGACTCTCCCCTTTTTCCTATATATTGGCGCATGGGCCTCTAGGGGCTGGTGCCCTTGGCCCATGTAGGCCAAGGCGCACCCCCTACAGCCCATGTGGCCCCCCGGGGCAGGTGGCCCCACCCGGTGGGCCCCCGGGACCCTTCCGGTGGTCCCGGTACAATACCGATGACCCCGAAACTTGTCCCGATGGCCGAAACATGACTTCCTATATATAAATCTTTACCTCCGGACCATTCCGGAACTCCTCGTGATGTCCGGGATCTCATCCGGGACTCCGAACAACATTCGGTAACCACATACAAGCTTCCTTTATAACCCTAGCGTCATCGAACCTTAAGTGTGTAGACCCTACGGGTTCGGGAGACATGCAGACATGACCGAGACGTTCTCCGGTCAATAACCAACAGCGGGATCTAGATACCCATGTTGGCTCCCACATGTTCCACGATGATCTCATCGGATGAACCACGATGTCAAGGACTCAATCGATCCCGTATACAATTCCCTTTGTCTAGCGGTATTTTACTTGCCCGAGATTCGATCGTCGGTATACCGATACCTTGTTCAATCTCGTTACCGGCAAGTCTCTTTACTCGTTCCGTAACACATCATCCTGTGATCAACTCCTTGGTCACATTGCGCATATGACGATGTCCTACCGAGTGGGCCCAGAGATACCTCTCCGTTTACACGGAGTGACAAATCCCAGTCTCGATCCGCATAAAACAATAGATACTTTCGTAGATACCTGTAGTGCACCTTTATAGTCACCCAGTTACGTTGTGACGTTTGATACACCCAAAGCACTCCTACGGTATCCAGGAGTTACACGATCTCATGGTCAAAGGAAGAGATACTTGACATTGGCAAAGCTCTAGCAAACGAACTACACGATCTTTGTGCTAAGCTTAGGATTGGGTCTTGTCCATCACATCATTCTCCTAATGATGTGATCCCGTTATCAACGACATCCAATGTCTATAGTCAGGAAACCATGACTATCCGTTGATCATAACGAGCTAGTCAACTAGAGGCTCACCAGGGACATATTGTGGTCTATGTATTCACACGTGTATTACGATTTCCGGATAATACAGTTATAGCATGAATAAAAGACTATTATCATGAACAAAGAAATATAATAATAACTTATTTATTATTGCCTCTAGGGCATATTTCCAACAGTCTCCCACTTGCACTAGAGTCAATAATCTAGTTCACATCGCCATGTGATTAACACTCACAGGTCACATTGCCATGTGACTAATACCCAAGAGTTTACTAGAGTCAGTAGTCTAGTTCACATCATTATGTGATTAACACTCAATGAGTTTTATGTTTGATCATGTTGCTTGTGAGAGAGGTTTTAGTCAACGGGTCTGAACCTTTCAGATCCGTGTGTGTTTTACAAATCTCTATGTCATCTCCTAGATGCAGCTACTACGCTCTATTTGGAGCTATTCCAAACAACTGTTCTACTTGGAGCTATTCTAAATTGTTGCTCCATCATACGTATCCGGTATCTCTACTCAGAGCTATCCGGATAGGTGTCAAGCTTGCATCGTCGTAACCTTTACGACGAACTCTTTTACCACCTCCATAATCGAGAAAATTCCTTAGTCCACTAGTTACTAAGGATAACTTTGACCGCTGTCCTGTGATCCATTCATGGATCACTCTTGTACCCCTTGACTGACTCATGGCAAGGCACACTTCAGGTGCGGTACACAGCATAGCATACTGAAGAGCCTACGTCTAAAGTATAGGGGACGACCTTCGTCCTTTCTCTCTATTCTGCCGTGGTCGAGCTTTAAGTCTTAACTTCGTACCTTACAACTCAGGCAAGAACTCCTTCTTTGACTGGTCCATCTTGAACACCTTCAAGATCATGTCAAGGTATGTGCTCATTTGAAAGTACCATTAAGCGTTTTGATCTATCCTTATAGATCTTGATGCTCAATGCTCAAGCAGCTTAATCCAGGCTTTCCATTGAAAAACACTTTCAAAATAACCCTATATGCTTTCCAGAAATTCTACGTCATTTCTGATCAACAATATGTCAACAACATATACTCATCAGAAATTCTATAGTGCTCCCACTCACTTCTTTGGAAATACAAGTTTCTCATAAACTTTGTACAAACCCAAAATCTTTGATCATCTCATCAAAGCGTACATTCCAACTCCGAGATGCTTACTCCAGTCCTTAAAAAGATCGCTGGAGCTAGCATACCTTTTAGCATCCTTAGGATCGACAAAAACTTTTCTGATTGTATTGCATACAACCTTTCCTTACGAAAACTAGTAAGAAAACTTGTCTTGACATCCATCTGCCAGATTTCATAAATGCAGCTAATGCTAACATGATTCCGACGGACTTTAAGCACCGCTACGAGTGAGAAAATCTCATCGTAGTCAACTCCTTGAACTTGTCGGAAAACATTTCGCCACAAGTGGAGCTTCATAGATGGTGACATTACCATCCACGTCCGTCTTCTTCTTAAAGATCCATTTATCTTAATGGCTTGCCGATCATCGGGCAAGTCCACCAAAGTCCATGGATCCGTTCTCGGATTTTATGGCCTCGAGCCATTTATCGGAATCCGGGCCCACCATCGCTTCTCCATAGTTCGTAGGTTCATTGTTGTCCAGCAACATGACTTCCAAGACAGGATTACGTACCACTCTGAAGTAGTACGCATCCTTGTCATCCCACGAGGTTTGGTAGTGACTTGATCCGAAGTTTCATGATCAATATCATAAGCTTCCACTTCAATTGGTGTAGGTGCCATAGGAACAACTTCCTGTGCCCTGCCACACACTAGTTGAAGAGATGGTTCAATAACCTCATCAAGTCTCCACCATCCTCCCACTCAATTCTTTCGAGAGAAACTTTTCCTCGAGAAAGGACCCGATTCTAGAAACAATCCATATTGCTTTCGGATCTGAATTAGGAGGTATACCCAACTGTTTTGGGTTTCCTATGAAGATGCATTTTATCCGCTTTGGCTTCGAGCTTATCAACCTGAAACTTTTTCATATAAGCGTCGCAGCCCCAAACTTTTAAGAAACGACAACTTAGGTTTCTCTAAACCATAATTCATACGGTGTCATCTCATCGGAATTACGTGGTGCCCTATTTAAAGTGAATGTGGTTGTCTCTAATGCCTAACCCATGAACGATAGTGGTAATTCGATAAGAGACATCATGGCATGCATCATATCCAATAGGGTGCAGTTATGATGTTCGGACACATCATCACACTATGGTGTTCCAGGCTGTATTAGTTGTGAAACTATTTCCACAATGTCTTAATTGTGTGCCAAAACTCGTAACTCAGATATTCATCTCTATGATCGTATCATAGACATTTTATCCTCTTGTCACAATGATCTCCTACTTCACTCTGAAATTACTTGAACCATTCAATAATTCAGACTTGTGTTTCATCAAGTAAATATTCTCAACATCTACTCGAATCATCTGTGAAGTAAGAACATAATGATATTCACTGCATGCCTCAGCACTTATTGGACTGCACACATCAAAATGTGTTACTTCCAACAAGTTGCTATCTTGTTCCATCTTATTGAAACCGAGGCTTTTCAGTCATCTTGCCTATGTGGTATGATTTGCATATCTCAAGTGATTCAAAATCAAGTGAGTCCGAACGGTCCATTTGCATGGAGCTTCTTCATGCATATATACCAATAGACATGGTTCGCATGTCTCAAACTTTTCAAAAATGAGTGAGTCCAAAGATCCATCAACATGGAGCTTCTTCATGCGTTTTATACCATTATGACTTACATGGCAGTGCCACAAGTAAGTGGTACTATCATTACTATCTTATATCTTTTGGCATGAAAATGTGTATCACTACGATCGAGATTCAATAAACCATTTATTTAGGTGCAAGACCATCGAAGGTATTATTCAAATAAATAGAGTAACCATTATTCTCCTTAAATGAATAACCGTATTGCGATAGACATAATCCAATCATGTCTATGCTCAACGCAAACACCAATCTCGGTGGTAGAGGGAGCGTGCGATGCTTGATCACATCAACCTTGGAAACACTTCCAACACATATCGTCAGCTCACCTTTAGCTAGTTTCCTTTTATTTCGTAGCTTTTATTTCGAGTTACTAACACTTAGCAACCGAACCGGTATCCTAATACCCTGGTGCTACTAGGAGTACTAGTAAAGTACACATTAACATAATGTATATCCAATATACTTCTATCGACCTTGCCAGCCTTCTCATCTACCAAGTATCTAGGGTAATCCTGCTCCAGTGGTTGTTCCCCTTATTACAGAATCACTTAGTCTCGGGTTTGGGTTCAACCTTGGGTTTCTTTACTAGAGCAGCAGCTGATTTGCCGTTTCATGAAGTATCCCTTTGTTCCCTTGCCCTTCTTGAAACTAGTGGTTTCACCAACCATCAACAATTGATGCTCCTTCTTGATTACTACTTTCGCGGTGTCAAACATCATGAATATTTCAAGGATCATCATATCTATCCCTGATATGTTATAGTTAATCATGAAGCTCTAGCAGCTTGGTGGCAATGACTTTGGGGAAACATCACTATCTCATCTAGAGGATCAACTCCCACTCGATTCAAGTGATTGTTGTGCTCAGACAATCTGAGCACAAGCTCAACGATTGAGCTTTTCTCCCTTAGTTTGCAGGCTAAGAAAATCGTCGGAGGTCTTATACCTCTTGACGTGGGCACGAGCCTGAAATCCCAATTTCAGCCCTCGAAACATCTCATATGTTCCGCGACGTTTCGAAAACGTCTTTGGTGCCTCTACTTAAACCATTTAATTGAACTATCACGTAGTTATCAAAACGTGTATGTCCGATGTTCGCAACATCGACAAACGACGTTGGGGTTCAGCACACTGAGCGGTGCATTAAGGACATAAGCTTTCTACCGATCGCATAATGCAACTATCAACTTTCAACTATATTTTCTCTAGGAACATATCTAAACAGTGGAACTAAAGCGCGAGCTTACGACATAATTTGCAAAAGGTCTTTTGACTATGTTCAAGATAATTAAGTTCATCTTATGAACTCCCACTCAGATAGACATCCCTCTAGTCATCTAAGTGTTTACATGATCTGAGTCAACTAGGCCGTGTCTGATCATCACGTGAGACGGACTAGTCATCATCGGTGAACATCTTCATGTTGATCGTATCTACTATATGACTCATGCTTGACCTTTCGGTCTCCGTGTTCCGAGTCCATGTCTGCACATGCTAGGCTCGTCAAGTTAACCCTAAGTGTTTTCGCTGTGTAAAACTATCTTACACCCGTTGTATGTGAACGTAAGAATCCATCACACCCGATCATCACGTGGTGCTTAGAAGCGACGAACTGTAGCAACGGTGCACAGTTAGGGGAGAACACTTCTTGAAATTTTGTAAGGGATCATCTTATTTACTACCGTCGTCCTAAGTAAACAAGATGCATAAACATGATAAACATCACATGCAATCAAATAGAGTAGTGACATGATATGGCCAATATCATATAGCTCCTTTGATCTTCATCTTCGGGGCTCCATGATCATCTTGTCACCGGCATGACACCATGATCTCCATCATCATGATCTCCATCATCGTGTCTTCATGAAGTTGTCACGCCAATGACTACTTCTACTTCTATGACTAACGCGTTTAGCAATAAAGTAAAGTAGTTTACATGGCGTTCTTCAATGACACGCAGGTCATACAAAAAATAAAGACAACTCCTATGGCTCCTGCCGGTTGTCATACTCATCGACATGCAAGTCGTGAATCCTATTACAAGAACATGATCAATCTCATACATCACATATCATTCATCACATTCTTCTGGCCATATCACATCACAAAGCATACCCTGCAAAAACAAGTTAGACGTCCTCTAATTGTTGTTGCATGTTTTACGTGGCTGCTATGGGTTTCTAGCAAGAACGTTTCTTACCTACGCAAGACCACAACGTGATATGCCAATTGCTATTTACCCTTCATAAGGACCCTTTTCATCGAATCCGTTCCGACTAAAGTGGGAGAGACTGGCACCCGCTAGCCACCTTATGCACCAAGTGCATGTCAATCGGTGGAACCTGTCTCACGTAAGAGTACGTGTAAGGTCGGTCCGGGCCGCTTCATCCCACAATACCGTCGAAACAAGATTGGACTAGTAACGGTAAGCATATTGAACAACATCAACGCCCACAACTACTTTGTGTTCTACTCGTGCAAAGAATCTACGCAATAGACCTAGCTCATGATGCCACTGTTGGGGAACGTAGCAGAAATTCAAAAAATTTCCTACGTAACACCAAGATCTATCTATGGAGAGACCAGCAACGAGTAGAAAGGGGAGTGCATCTACATACCCTTGTAGATCGCTAAGCGGAAGCGTTCAAGTGAACTGGGTTGATGGAGTCGTACTCGTCGTGATTCAGATCACCGATGATCCTAGTGCTGAACGGACGGCACCTCCGCGTTCAACACACGTACAGCCCGGTGACGTCTCCCACGCCTTGATCCAGCAAGGAGAGAGGGAGAGGTTGAGGAAGACTCCATCCAGCAGCAGCACAACGGCGTGGTGGTGGTGGAGGAGCGTGGCAATCCTGCAGGGCTTCGCCAAGCACCTACAGGAGAGGAGGAGGTGTCACGGGAGGGAGGGAGGCACCAAGGGCTCAGGTGTGGATGCCCTCCCTCCCCTCCACTATATATATAGGGGCAGGGGAGAGGGGGGAGGCGCAGCCTTGCCCCTTCCTCCAAGAAAGGGGTGCGGCTAAGAGGGGGGGGGAGGAGTCCATCCTCCCCAAGGCACCTCAGAGGTGCCTTCCCCCTTTAGGACTCTCCCCTTTTTCCTATATATTGGCGCATGGGCCTCTAGGGGCTGGTGCCCTTGGCCCATGTAGGCCAAGGCGCACCCCCTACAGCCCATGTGGCCCCCCGGGGCAGGTGGCCCCACCCGGTGGGCCCCCGGGACCCTTCCGGTGGTCCCGGTACAATACCGATGACCCCGAAACTTGTCCCGATGGCCGAAACAGGACTTCCTATATATAAATCTTTACCTCCGGACCATTCCGGAACTCCTCGTGACGTCCGGGATCTCATCCGGGACTCCGAACAACATTCGGTAACCACATACAAGCTTCCTTTATAACCCTAGCGTCATCAAACCTTAAGTGTGTAGACCCTACGGGTTCGGGAGACATGCAGACATGACCGAGACGTTCTCCGGTCAATAACCAACAGCGGGATCTGGATACCCATGTTGGCTCCCACATGTTCCACGATGATCTCATCGGATGAACCACGATGTCAAGGACTCAATCGATCCCGTATACAATTCCCTTTGTCTAGCGGTATGTTACTTGCCCGAGATTCGATCGTCGGTATACCGATACCTTGTTCAATCTCGTTACCGGCAAGTCACTTTACTCGTTCCGTAACACATCATCCCGTGATCAACTCCTTGGTCACATTGCGCATATGATGATGTCCTACCGAGTGGGCCCAGAGATACCTCTCCGTTTACACGGAGTGACAAATCCTAGTCTCGATCCGCATAAAACAATAGATACTTTCGGAGATACCTGTAGTGCACCTTTATAGTCACCCAGTTACGTTGTGACGTTTGATACACCCAAAGCACTCCTACGGTATCCAGGAGTTACACGATCTCATGGTCAAAGGAAGAGATACTTGACATTGGCAAAGCTCTAGCAAACGAACTACACGATCTTTGTGCTAAGCTTAGGATTGGGTCTTGTCCATCACATCATTCTCCTAATGATGTGATCCCGTTATCAACGACATCCAATGTCTATAGTCAGGAAACCATGACTATCCGTTGATCATAACGAGCTAGTCAACTAGAGGCTCACCAGGGACATATTGTGGTCTATGTATTCACACGTGTATTACGATTTCCGGATAATACAGTTATAGCATGAATAAAAGACTATTATCATGAACAAAGAAATATAATAATAACTTATTTATTATTGCCTCTAGGGCATATTTCCAACACATATCCTTAGTCCTCTTCAGGCACTTCAGGATATTCTTGACCGCTGTCCAGTGTTCCTTTGCCGGGATTACTTTGGTACTTTCTACCAAACTTACGGCAAGGCTTACATCAGGTCTGGTACACAGCATGGCATACATAATAGACCCTATGGCTGGGGCATAGGGGATGACACTCATCTCTTTTATATCTTCTGTCGTGGTCGGGCATTGAGCTGAGATCAATTTCACACCTTGCAACACAGGCAAGAACCCCTTCTTAGACTGATCCATATTGAACTTCTTCAATATCTTATCAAGGTATGTGCTTTGTGAAAGACCTATGAGGCGTCTTGATCTATCCCTATAGATCTTGATGCCTAGTATGCAAGCAGCTTCTCCAAGGTCCTTCATTGAAAAACACTTATTCAAGTAGGCCTTAATGCTGTCCAAGAGTTCTATATCATTTCCCATCAAAAGTATGTCATCTACATATAATATGAGAAATGCTACAGCGCTCCCACTCACTTTATTGTAAACACAGGCTTCTCCATAAGTCTGCATAAACCCAAATGCTTTGATCATCTCATCAAAGCGAATGTTCCAACTCCGAGATGCTTGCACCAGCCCATAAATGGATTGCTGGAGCTTGCATACCTTGTTAGCATTCTCAGGGTCGACAAAACCTTCCGGCTGCATCATATACATTTCTTCCTTAAGATGACCGTTAAGGAATGCCGTTTTGACGTCCATTTGCCATATCTCATAATCGTAGTATGCGGCAATTGCTAACATGATTCGGACGGACTTTAGCTTCGCTACGGGAGAGAATGTCTCATTGTAGTCAACCCCTTGAACTTGACGATAACCCTTAGCGACAAGTCGAGCTTTATAGATGGTAACATTACCATCCGCGTCCGTCTTCTTCTTAAAGATCCATTTGTTTTCTATCGCTCGCCGATCATCGGGCAAGTCTGTCAAAGTCCATACTTCGTTTTCATACATGGATCCTATCTCGGATTGCATGGCTTCAAGCCATTTGTTGGAATCTGGGCCCGCCATCACTTTTTTATAGTTCGAAGGTTCACCATTGTCTAACAACATGATTTCCAGGACAGGGTTGCCATACCACTCTGGTGTGGAACGTGTCCTCATGGACCTACGAAGTTCAGTAGTAACTTGATCCGAAGTACCTTGATCATCATCATTAACTTCCTCTTCAGTTGGTGCTGGCACCACAGGAACATCTTCCGGAGCTGCGCTAATCACCGGTTCAAGAGGTAGTACTTCATCAAGTTCTACTTTCCTCCCACTTACTTCTCTCGAGAGAAACTCTTTATCCAGAAAGGACCCATTCTTGGCAACAAAGATCTTGCCTTCGAATCTGAGGTAGAAGGTATACCCAATGGTTTCCTTAGGGTATCCTATGAAGATGCATTTTTCCAACTTGGGTTCGAGCTTTTCAGGTTGAAGTTTCTTGACATAAGCATCGCATCCCCAAACTTTTAGAAACGACAACTTAGCTTTCTTCCCAAACCATAATTCATACGGTGTCGTCTCAACGGATTTAGACGGTGCCCTATTTAAAGTGAATGTAGCTGTCTCTAGAGCGTATCCCCAAAAAGATAGCGGTAAATCGGTAAGAGACATCATAGATCGCACCATATCCAATAAAGTGCGATTACGATGTTCGGACACACCATTACGCTGAGGTGTTCCAGGCGGCGTGAGTTGTGAAACGATTCCACATTTCCTTAAGTGCGTACCAAATTCATGACTTAAATGTTCTCCTCCACGATCTGATCGTAGGAACTTTATCTTTCGGTCACGTTGATTCTCTACGTCATTCTGAAATCCCTTGAACTTTTCAAAGGTCTCAGACTTGTGTTTCATCAAGTAGACCTACCCATATCTACTCAAGTCGTCAGTGAGAGTGAGAACATAACGATATCCTCCACGAGCCTCAACGCTCATTGGACCGCACACATCAGTATGTATGATTTCCAATAAGTTGGTTGCTTGCTCCATTGTTCCGGAGAACGGAGTCTTGGTCATTTTGCCCATGAGGCATGGTTCGCATGTGTCAAATGATTCATAATCGAGAGACTCTAAAAATCCATCAGCATGGAGCTTCTTCATGCGCTTGACACTAATGTGACCAAGGCGGCAGTGCCACAAGTATGTGGGACTATCGTTATCAACTTTACATCTTTTGGTATTCACACTATGAATATGTGTAACATCACGTTCGAGATTCATTAAGAATAAACCATTGACCATCGGGGCATGACCATAAAACATATCTCTCATATAAATAGAACAACCATTATTCTCGGATTTAAATGAGTAGCCATCTCGTATTAAACGAAATCCAGATACAATGTTCATGCTCAAACTTGGCACTAAATAACAATTATCGAGGTTTAAAACTAATCCCGTAGGTAAATGTAGAGGTAGCGTGCCGACGGCAATCACATCGACCTTGGAACCATTCCCGACGCGCATCGTCACCTCGTCCTTCGCCAGTCTCCGTTTATTCCGCAGTTCCTGATTTGAGTTACAAATATGAGCAACCACACCGGTATCAAATACCCAGGAGCTACTACGAGTACTGGTAAGGTACACATCAATTACATGTATATCACATAACCTTTAGTGTTGCCGGCCTTCTTGTCCGCTAAGTACTTGGGGCAGTTCCGCTTCCAGTGACCACTTCCCTTGCAATAAAAGCACTCAGTCTCAGGCTTGGGTCCATTCTTTGACTTCTTCCCGGCAACTGGCTTACCGGGCGCGGAAACTCCCTTGCCGTCCTTCTTTAAGTTCTTCTTACCCTTGCCTTTCTTGAACTTAGTGGTTTTATTCACCATCAACACTTGATGTTCTTTCTTGATCTCTACCTCCGCTGATTTCAGCATTGAATATACCTCAGGAATGGTCTTTTCCATCCCCTGCATATTGAAGTTCATCACAAAGCTCTTGTAGCTCGGTGGAAGCGACTGGAGGATTCTGTCAATGACCACGTCATCCGGGAGATTAACCCCCAGCCGAGTCAAGCGGTTGTGCAACCCAGACATCTTGAGTATGTGCTCACTGGCAGAACTATTTTCCTCCATCTTACAGCTAAAGAACTTGTCGGAGACTTCATATCTCTCGACCCGGGCATGAGCTTGGAAAACCATTTTCAGCTCTTCGAACATCTCATATGCTCCGTGTTGCTCAAAACACTTTTGGAGCCTCGGTTCTAAGCTGTAAAGCATGCCGCACTGAACGAGGGAGTAATCATCAGCACGAGACTGCCAAGCGTTCATAACGTCTTGGTTCTCTGGGATGGGTGCTTCACCTAGCGGTGCTTTTAGGACATAATCTTTCTTGGCAGCTATGAGGATGATCCTCAGGTTCCGGACCCAGTCTGTATAGTTGCTGCCATCATCTTTCAGCTTGGTTTTCTCTAGGAACACGCTGAAGTTGAGGGTAACATGGGCCATTTGATCTACAAGACATATTGTAAAGATTTTAGACTAAGTTCATGATAATTAAGTTCATCTAATCAAATTATTTAATGAACTCCCACTCAGATTAGACATCCCTCTAGTCATCTAAGTGATACATGATCCGAGTCGACTAGGCCGTGTTCGATCATCACGTGAGACGGACTAGTCATCATCGGTGAACATCTCCATGTTGATCATATCTTCCATACGACTCATGTTTGACCTTTCGGTCTCTTGTGTTCCGAGGCCATGTCTGTACATGCTAGGCTCGTCAAGTTAACCTAAGTGTTTATGCATGTGTAAATCTGTCTTACACCCGTTGTATGTGAACGTTAGAATCTATCACACCCGATCATCACGTGGTGCTTCGAAACAACGAACTTTCGCAACGGCGCACAGTTAGAGGGAACACTTTCTTGAAATTATTATGAGGGATCATCTTATTTACTACCGTCGTTCTAAGTAAACAAGATGCAAAAACATGATAAACATCACATGCAATCAAATAGTGACATGATATGGCCAATATCATATTGCTCCTTTGATCTCCATCTTCGGGGCTCCATGATCATCTTCGTCACTGGCAAGACACCATGATCTCCATCATCATGATCTCCATCATCGTGTCTCCATGAAGTTGCTCGCCAACTATTACTTCTACTACTATGGCTAACGGTTTAGCAATAAAGTAAAGTAATTACATGGCGTTAAATCATTGACACGCAGGTCATACAATAATTAAGACAACTCCTATGGCTCCTGCCGGTTGTCATACTCATCGACATGCAAGTCGTGATTCCTATTACAAGAGCATGATCTCATACATCACATATATATCATTCATCATTCATCACAACTTTTGGCCATATCACATCACAAATCATATGCTGCAAAAACAAGTTAGACGTCCTCTAATTGTTGTTGCATGTTTTACGTGGCTGCAATAGGGTTCTAGCAAGAATGTTTTCTTACCTACGTTAAAGCCACAACGTGATTTGCCAACTTATATTTACCCTTCATAAGGACCCTTTTCATCGAATCCGCTCCAACTAAAGTGGGAGAGACAGACACCCGCTAGCCACCTTATGCAACTAGTGCATGTCAGTCGGTGGAACCTGTCTCACGTAAGCGTACGTGTAAGGTCGGTCCGGGCTGCTTCATCCGACAATACCGCTGAAGCAAAATAAGACTAGTAGTGGCAAGAAAGTTGACAACATCTATGCCCACAACAAATTTGTGTTCTATTCGTGCAAAGAGAACTACGCATAGACCTAGCTCATGATGCCACTGTTGGGGAACGTTGCAAAAAATAAAAAAATTCTACGCTTTCACCAAGATCAATCTATGAGTTCATCTAGCAATGAGAGAGAGGAGTGCATCTACATACCCGAGCGGAAGCGTTCAAGAGAACGGGATTGAGGGAGCCGTACTCGTCGTGATCCAAATCACCAGAGATCCTAGCGCCGAACGGCCGGCACCTCCGCGTTCAACACACGTACGGTTGAGGAAGACGTCTCCTCCTTCTTGATCCAGAAAGGGGGAAGGATAGGTTGATGAAGATCCAGCAGCACGACGACGTGGTCGTGGATGCAGCAGCGATCTCGGTAGGGCTTCGCCAAACTTCTGCGAGAGGGAGAGGTGTAGCAAGGGGAGAGGGAGGCGCCAAGAGCATGGGTGCGGCTGCCCTCCCTCCCCCCTCTTTATATAGGCCCCCTAGGGGGGGCGCCGGCCCTAGTAGATGGGATCTCCAAGGGGGGGCGGCGGCCAGGGGGGTGGCTTGCCCCCCAAGGCAAGTGGAGGCGCCTCCACCCCTAGGGTTTCCAACCCTAGGCGCAGGGGGCCCAAGGGGGGCGCACCAGCCCACCAAGGGCTGGTTCCCCTCCCACTTCAGCCCATGGGGCCCTCCGGGATAGGTGGCCCCACCCGATGGACCCCCGGGACCCTTCCGGTGGTCCCGGTACAATACCGGTAACCCCCGAAACTTTCTCGATGACCGAAACTTCACTTCCTATATATAATTCTTTACCTCCGGAACATTCCGGAACTCCTCGTGACGTCCGGGATCTCATCCGGGACTCCGAACAACTTTCGGTTTACTGCATACTCATATCTCTACAACCCTAGCGTCACCGAACCTTAAGTGTGTAGACCGTACGGGTTCGGGAGACATGCAAACATGACCGAGACGCCTCTCCGGTCAATAACCAACAGCGGGATTTGGATACCCATGTTTGTTCCCACATGATCCTCAATGATCTCATCGGATGAACCACGATGTCGAGGACTCAAGCAATCCCGTATACAATTCCCTTTGTCAATCGGTACGTTACATGCCCGAGATTCAATCGTCGGTATCCCAATACGTCGTTTAATCTCGTTACCGGCAAGTCACTTTACTCATACCGTAATGCATGATCCCGTGACCAGACACTTGGTCACATTGAGCTCATTATGATGATGCATTACCGAGTGGGCCTAGAGATACCTCTCCGCCATACGGAGTGACAAATCCCAGTCTCGATTCGTGCCAACCCAACAGACACTTTCGGAGATATCCGTAGTGCACCTTTATAGTCACCCAGTTACGTTGTGACGTTTGGGACACCCAAAGCACTCCTACGGTATCTGGGAGTTGCACAATCTCATGGTCTAAGGAAATGATACTTGACATTTGGAAAAGCTCTAGCTAAACGAACTACACGATCTTTGAGCTATGCTTAGGATTGGGTCTTGTCCATCACATCATTCTCCTAATGATGTGATCCCGATATCAATGACATCCAATGCCCATAGTCAGGAAACCATGACTATCCGTTGATCAATGAGCTAGTCAACTAGAGGCTCACTAGGGACATGTTGTGGTCTATGTATTCACACGTGTATTATGATTTCCGAATAACACAATTATAGCATGAATAACAGACAATTATCATGAACAAAGAAATATAATAATAACCATTTTATTATTGCCTCTAGGGCATATTTCCAACAAAAGCCACCTTCATAATTTTTCATACATGTCGCTCTTGATTCATTGCATATCCCGGTGCATTGCCGGAGGCATTCATATAGAGCCATATTTTGTTCTAGTATTGAGTTGTAATCTTGAGTTGTAAGTAAATAGAAGTGTGATGATCATCATTATTAGAGCATTGCCCCTTGAAAAGAAAGGCTAAAAAAAGAGAAAGGCCAAAAAAAGAGAAAAGGCAAATAAAAAGGGAAGACCTAAAAAAAGGGGGACAATGTTACTATCCTTTTCCACACTTGTGCTTCAAAGTAGCACCATGATCTTCATGATAGAGAGTCTCCTATGTTTTCACTTTCATATACTAGTGAAATTTTTCATTATAGAACTTGGCTTGTATATTCCAACGATGGGCTTCCTCAAAATGCACTAGGTCTTCATGAGCAAGCAAGTTGGATGCATACCCACTTAGTTTCTTTTGTTGAGCTTTCATACATTTATAGCTCTAGTAAATCTGTTGCATGGCAATCCCTACTCCTCATGTTGGCATCAATTGATGGGCATCTCCATAGCCCGTTGATTAGCCTCGTCAATGTGAGACTTTCTCCTTTTTTGTCTTCTCCACACAACCTCCATCATCATATTCTATTCCACCCATAGTGCTATATCCATGGCTTACGCTCATGTATTGTGTGAGAGTTAAAAAAGCTGAAGCGCGTTAAAAAGTATGAACCAATTGCTTGGCTGAAACCGGGTTTGTGCATGATGGGAGTATTTTGTGTGACAAAAATGAAACATAGCCTAACTATATGATTTTGTAGGGATAAGCTTTCTTTTGCCATGATATTTTGAGAATATATGATTGCTTTGTTAGTATGCTTTAAGTATTACTATTTTTTTATGTCAATATGAACTTTTATCTTGAATCATTTGGATCTGAACATTCATGCCACAATAAAGAAAGTTACATTGAGAAATATGCTAGGTAGCATTCCACATCAAAAATTCTATTTTTATCATTTACCTACTCGAGGACGAGCAGGAATTAAGCTTGGGGATGCTTGATACGCTCCAACGTATCTGTATTTTTTGATTATTCCATGCTATTATATTACCCGTTTAGGATGTTTATGGGCTTTAATATACACTTTATATCATTTTTGGGACTAACCTACTAACCGGAGGCCCAGCCCAAATTGCTCTTTTTTTTGCCTATTTCAGTGTTTCGAAGAAAAGGAATATCAAACGGAGTCCAAACGGAATGAAACCTTCCAGACCGATTTTTTTGGAACAAACGCAATCCAGGAGACTTGGAGTGGACGTCAAGAAGCAACCGAGGCGGCCACGAGGCAGGAGTACGCGCCCCCACCCTCGTGGGCCCCTCGTGGATCCCCTGACCGACCTCCTTCTCCTATATATACTTGCATACCCTAAAAACATCGAGGAGCACCACAAAACCCTATTTCCACTGCCGCAACCTTCTGTACCCGTGAGATCCCATCTTGGAGCCTTTTCCGGCGCTCCGCCAGAGGGGGAATGAATCACGGAGGGCTTCTACATCAACACCATAACCTCTCCGATGAAGCGTGAGTAGTTTACCATGGACCTTCGGGTCCATAGTTATTAGCTAGATGGCTTCTTCTCTCTCTTTGAATCTCAATACAAAGTTCACCTCGATCTTCTTGGAGATCTATTCGATGTGACTCTTTTTGCGGTGTGTTTGTCGAGATCTGATAAATTGTGGGTTTATGATCAAGTTTATCTATGAGAAATATTTGAATCTCCTCTGAATTCTTTTATGTATGATTGGTTATCTCTGCAAGTCTCTTTGAATTATCAGTTTAGTTTGGCCTACTAGATTGATCTTTCTTGCAATGGGAGAAGTGCTTAGCTTTGGGTTCAATCTTGCGGTGTCCTTTCCCAGTGACAGCAGGGGCAGCAAGTCACATATTGTATTGTTGCCATCGAGGATAAAAAGATGGGGTTTATGTCATATTGTTTGAGTTTATCCCTCTACATCATGTCATCTTGCCTAATGCGTTACTCTGTTCTTATGAACTTAATACTCTAGATGCATGTTGGATAGCGGTCGATGTGTGGAGTAATAATAGTAGATGCATGCAGGAGTTGGTTTACTTGTCGCGGACGTGATGCCTATATACATGATCATGCCTAGATATTCTCATAACTATGCACTTTTCTATCAATTGCTCGACAGTAATTTGTTCACCCACCGTAATACTTATGCTATCTTGAGAGAAGCCACTAGTGAAACCTATGGCCCCCGGGTCTATTTCTCATAATATAAGCTTCCGATCTACTTTATTTTGCAATCTTTACTTTCCAATCTATATTATAAAAATACCAAAAATATTTATCTTATCTTATTATCTCTATCAGATCTCACTCTCGCAAGTGGCCCTGAAGGGATTGGCAACCCCTTTATTGCGTTGGTTGCGAGGTTCTTGTTTGTTTGTGTAGGTACGAGGGACTTGAGTGGAGCCTCCTACTGGATTGATACCTTGGTTCTCAAAAACGAGGGAAATACTTACGCTACTTTGCTACATCATCCTTTCCTCTTCAAGGGAAAATCAACGCAGTGCTCAAGAGGTAGCCGTCATATTGGTCAAATGACCAAAATGACCCATTCCCTCAGCTAATTTAACCTCGAGGTCCTTGTTTTTTATTTTTATTTCTATTTTTAACATATGTTAAAGAAGGTCTACCACATTACTTTTTGACAATGTGTATATGTGGCATACAGTTTATCCATCCGACCTATTTGTGATGGAATAAGCCGTGTGTGTTGTGGGCAAACGCTTGCTAGTGTACAACCGTTTGTGATTGATGAATTCATCATCGACGGGTTCCCTAGTGTGGTATGTGTTCATCTCATCATCATCTACTTCTTGTGCTAGCTCGATGTTCATTTATATTGTAAGTTCCATTAATTGATGGCGTTCTATGAACACGCCACCGTTTCCTACCATTTCCTCACATGTTTCCCGTGACCCAGCAATATTGCACATAAACCTAGGCGCGGCGCGATGCACGGAGGCAACAAGCACACCATGTAGCACATCCACCTTTTCCAAGCATGCGAACGCATCAAAGCGCCACCTTTGCCATCAACCTCATCGACGAGGAAAACCAGAAGGCGCCACGACCCGTCGAGGCCGCGGCGCTCCCCGGCAAAGTGATGGACGACACCGTGATGCGCGTCATCGCCAGAGTTGAGTAGACCTTTGGTGCATGACGCTTCAGCACCGCGGATCAAGATAGGCATGTCAGCGCCGAGAGGCACATGCCCTCTACGCCGTACTTGCACCAGAGGCCGGCCGCGTCGTACTTGCACCGGATCCCACCGCGCCGTTCGCATGGGTCGCGTCATTCGCCTTGTCCGCGGCCCGCTCGATGCCAACATGCTGGTTAGTAGGCTCGACCACCTCCTTGGCCCAGGCGTCCACCTGGGCGCAGTAGAGGAACATGGCCGTCGCATCCTCGAGGTGGTGATCTCCGATGAAATAGCCAACTTGGAGCTCGAGATCGCGCTCCAAATGTACAGCGAGCGTGTCGACCGCTTGGACAAACGCATGCACGAGTTCAGGCAGAGCCAAGAGCTACCGTAGGCAAGGGCTGCTGGTCATGGTCTCATGGACGCGTTTTATTTTGTTGAGTCATTTTGACGTGGATAGCTATGTATTCACAACAGTCATACTATTGCCTGTTTATTGCTCTGTTTCAATGCGTGTACTCTGTTTTCCGTTCTTATATGTTCTGTTTGAATGTGTGTTTATACGCTTTCTGTTGGGGAACGTAGCAATAATTCAAAGTTTTCTACGCATCACCAAGATCAATCTATGGAGATTCTAGCAACAAGAGAGGGAGAGGATGAGCATCTTCATACCCTTGAAGATCGCGATGCAGAAGCGTTACAAGAACGCAGATGAGGGAGTCGTACTCGCGATGATTCAAATCGCGAAAGATCCGATCTAACGCCGAACAGACGACACCTCCGCGTTCAACACATGTACAGCTCGGGGACGTCTCCTCCTTCTTGATCCAGCAAGGGGAGAGGATAAGTTGAGGGAGAGCTCTGGCAGCATGACAGCGTGGTGGTGGAGCTTGCAGTTCTCCGGCAGGGCTTCGCCAAGCACTACTGAGGAGGAGGTGGAGTTGGAGAATGGGAGGGCTGCGCCAGGGGCAAGGGGTGAAGCTCCCATGCGCCTCCCCACTATATATAGGTGTGGAGGGGGCTCATTTCTTGCCCTCCAAGTCCATTAGGGCGTTGGCAAAGGTGGGAGGAAAGAAATCCCATCATTTCCTTCTCCATCGATTGTTATCCCCCCTTTTTAGGGATCTTGATCTTATCCCTTTGGGATATGATCTTATTCCTTCTAAGGGGGGATCTTGGTGCGCCTTGACCAGGGGTGTGGGGCCTTGCCCCCACTACCCACGTTCATGTGGGTCCCCCCATGCATGTGGGCCCCACTTCGGAATCTTCTAGAACCTTCCCGGTACAATACTGAAAAATCCTGAACATTTTCCGGTGGCCAAAATAGGACTTCCCATATATAAATCTTTACCTCCGGACCATTCCGGAACTCCTTGTGACATCCGGGATCTCATCCGGGACTCCGAACAACATTTGGTAACTGCACACTAATTCCCATAACAACTCTAGCGTCACCGAACCTTAAGTGTGTAGACCCTACGGGTTCGGGAACCATGCAGACATGACCGAGACATCTCTCCGGCCAATAACCAACAGCGGGATATGGATACCCATGTTGGCTCCCACATGTTCCATGATGATCTCATCGGATGAACCACAATGTCGAGGATTCAAGCAATCCCGTATACAATTCCCTTTGTCAATCGGTATGTTACTTGCCCGAGATTCGATCGTCCATATCCCAATACCTCATTCAATCTCGTTACCGGAAAGTCACTTTACTCGTTCCGTAATGCATGATCCCGTGACTAACTACTTAGTCACATTGAGCTCATTATGATGATGCATTACCGAGTGGGCCCAGAGATACCTCTCCGTTATACGGAGTGACAAATCCCAGTCTCGATTCGTGCCAACCCAACAGACATTTTCGGAGATACTTTCTGATTTCGGGTTCCGGCAGACCCTCTAGGTTCGAACACTGGGGTGCGCGCGGAGATCTCGCCCTCTACCTACCTGCACCTCGCCGCCTCGCTAGGATCTAAGCTATGAAAGGAACAACACAAGAGACATAGGGTTTATACTAGTTCGGGCCACCATTGTGGTGTAATACCCTACTCTAGTTTGTGGTGTGGTGGATTGCCTCTTGGGCTGATGATGAACCATACAAGGAAGAACAGCCTCGCAAGGGTCTGTTCTTGGC
Source organism: Triticum aestivum (assembly GCF_018294505.1). Lineage (NCBI taxonomy): Eukaryota > Viridiplantae > Streptophyta > Magnoliopsida > Poales > Poaceae > Triticum > Triticum aestivum. The sequence goes on along the minus strand of NC_057801.1, from coordinate 577,858,095 downwards.
TGGTGTGATGAACTGCTAGGGGAGTTCAGTCGCTCTTCCTACTGGTTTCCAGATGATGATCATCCTGCCTCTACCTTGTGGGTGGCTAGTCCTATTTATAGGCAAAGGCCCTGGGCCTCTTCCCAAATATTGAGCGCAAAGGGCGCCAACAATTGGCCATTTTGAAGGGGAACATCTAGTACACTTATCCTGACTAAAGTTGGTCCTCGCCTGTCAAAGGCTCTGGTGGTGACGTCGGCTTGGGCTCCACAATGACTTCCTTCCTGCCGTTGCGATGGTCTTGGTCTTGTTGCACCGAAACAGATGCCTTTGCTTGATGCTCTCGCCTGCGCTTGCTCCCTTTGCACCAAAGAGGAAAGGAGGACACTGCGCGGGCTGACGCCTGCGTGGCGCCCTTGGTCGTCATGGCTTGCGTCATGGGCACCTCGTGAGGTACCCTGCCTTGATCTCTCCGCCTCCTCGCGAGCCAGCCTGACGAGGTGTGCCTGAGGAAGCTTCCTGTCGTCCACCCCGCGAGGCTTGGCCCCTCGCGAGGGTCTTGAGCTCGCGCTGATGAAGATGGGCCATGCTGGGCCATCCCTTGAGCCACGCGGCAGGCCGCAGGCAGGCAAGTCTGGGGACCCCCGTTCCCAGGACGCCGACAGTAGCCCCCGGGCCCAAGGTGCGCTCGGACTTGGCTGTACAGAGAAGCGAAGGGGCAAGTGCGAAGCACCGCAGGCCCTAAGAGCCTGCGGCCTCGGGCGCCGCATGGCGGTTGGTTGGTCATGGGCGGCTCCGCTCCCCATGACGCCTCGGCGACTGCAGGAATTGACAAGTCCCTGTATGCAAAGCAGGTCATGATTACCTGCGATCATGGAGGCCGGCGGTTGGCCTCTCTCGGCTATAAGTACGGAACGGCGCGTGCCCTTCCAGTCCATCTCTTCTTGCTTCTCCTTCTTCTTCATGGCTCCGCCAAAGAGGTTCTCAGCCGTGGAGAAAGGAAAGGCCCGCCAGGTGGAGCCTGACTCTCCCCCGCCCAAGCGTGGTCGAGGCCGCCCCCGCAAACACCCTGCGACTCCCATGGTGGCTCCTCGCGGCCGTGGAGGCGATCTTCTGCGTGGTGACGGACAGATGGCCGCCGCTGGGGGCGCGCTATGGCCGCGCGACCCCCTAGGCCGCGCTCCCACTCGGCAGAGGTACTACCGGAGTTCGTTGTGTGGTCAGCGGAACCGGCCAGCACCCGGCTCCAACTTCCTCGCTTCCTCCTAGGTGAGCTTCCGGCTGGCGCCCCGGGCGGCCTCTAGCTTCAGGCGGACGGTTGCTACAGCCGGGCCTCCTGGGCTTCGCTGGAGGTCTCTGCAGCCGGGAGCCTGGCCCTGACCCACAGCTGGCAAATGTTTGCCCGCGCACGTGGTCTGAGCCGGCGGTGCACCCTGCACTTCAAGTTCGACGGTGATGCCACCCTCTACGTGAGGGTGTTCTGGGAAGATGGTCGCCACGCTGGGTGCTGCCCTGAGAGCGACGACCGCGACCGTGGGTCCAGCCCCAGCGACGATGAAGACGACAGCGCGCGCGTGATCGGCGGTGCTCGGGGTTCATCGAGCTTCAACGGCTCTTCTTCGGGCAGCGGCTCCTCCAGCAGTGGCCGCGATCAGCCTCCGCGCCGCCGCGCCCGCCTGGAGTGAGGTAGCGGGTCTGCCCTCCGTCGCGCCTCGGTGAAGCGCGAGACGGAGTCCTCCGGAGCTCCGGAGGTAGTTCGAGTCTCCCCCGCGAGTTGGTGTCGGGCGAGTCGCGCCTGTTTTGTTCTTTTCCCTTTTCCTGCACCAAGAGACAGTAGTGTAGGGCCCCGCGGGGGCGTGCTTGGACTATTGCTGTTAATTATCATACTGCTTCTGCTATTCCAGTATTGTGCCTTTGTGCCACACGCCTGC